>NC_056584.1:8856484-8911484 GCF_018340385.1 Cyprinus carpio | reverse complement strand
AGGGGGACAGCAGTGGGGTATGACTGTCATGAAGTGGCTTCTTCTGGAATGGATGATCAGATGACTCCGCTGACCTGTGTGTGAACTTTGTCTTCAGTTGATTTAGGAGCCTGAGAGATCAAAGTGATGGCCGAGCCTTTGCCAGGAGGATGTCGCAGCGTTGGGCTGTCAACAAAAGCAGTCAGAATGAGCACTTTTGGATTGGCACCACCCCTGCTGCTCACAACAACAGCACATTCTGCCTTTTATTCACTTCCATTAATGTTTTTTTTTTTTTGTTCAGGCAAAGGTGGTTCCTAAAGTAATTGTTAACTAAAAAATGAAAATTGTCATTATTTGCCAACCAAAACTGCATGCTGCTACTTTTGATAACTTCTATTTTGAGATCATTTACAACAGTCTTCCAGAGAAAACCTGAACCACTTACTGAACTTTTTGTAATATTTTCTTTTAAATTGTAATCCAGTAATCTTTATTTACCAGTTTGAAAAATATTTTTTTACAGTGATGAAGGTGAGCAAATAATGACATATTTAACCATGAGGGCCTAAAGAACATATTCTAGTAGTCAAAAGTTGGATTTAAAAGTGCCCACAACATGCTTTCCTTTAACTTCCAGTAGTCATTCATAGTCCTTTATTTGACTTCTACCTAATCTAGGGCCCCTGAACTTTTAAGGTATCATTACTAAAAGGCCTTAATGGCACTCAAGAGTAATTTGTAACGGAACAGCATTAATCTCTTTTTTAATTCAGACACTCCTGCTGCACTTTTAAGGTTGATTACCTATAAAAATAGATCAGAATGGACTCATAAATCACACGATTATTACAGTGTCACTTTTACCACAAATTATAGTGATTAAACTGACTCCTATCTCTATCTGCCTTTAAGTTTAGTGGCCTGGAAAATGTACGTTAAATATGGATAGAGTCACTGAGCTCACTCTTGTTCACAGGTGTGCAATGAATTCAACATGGGAAATCATCTCAGTAAATTTAAAACACATTTCTTGTTTGACTATTAGACTGTAGGCAATCAGCAATTTATATACACAATTGCAATGTATCTCATAGTGAAAATGTAATGTATTGATTATGGGATTTACTATATCCGTTATGGGCTTATGATATGTCAGAGCCCATGACTTGGTAGTTTTGGGTTTGATTGACTATTTTTTGCTACCTTTATTAGTGTTGTTAGTGCCATATTCTACTGTCTGAGCTACAGGAAATCATAGGTTTATGCTCACTTAAAGTTAATCTTTTAAGACACTTATTTAAACATTGTTAAATGTAACCTTGCAAATGTCAAAATATCAATTTTCATACATTATAAGGATATATAATTTTCACTTGCAGCATTTAATTTTTTTTTTTTTTTTTTTTTTTTTTTCCTTATTTATTTCTTTATTAAATTTTAATATTCCTTATAAAAAATGAAAATTTTGTTGATTGGATTACCATGAGAATAATCACCGGATTATTGGGATTGAGCAGAATTTTAATATTGGTGAATTGTTAGTCCAATGTTTTTTTATGAATTAGTTATGAAATACACAATACATAAACCAAATTGACCCAAACTGTGACCAAATTATTTAATTTAATGATGAATTGCATCATTTAGCATTGAATTATCAGGTCAAATATTTACATTTCTTGTGTATTTGCAGTATTTAGTTTTTATGCACCATGCACATCATACTACTGTGTAAAAGTGCTTCATATTATCTTAAAGATACTAAAGGGATTTACCCAGGATAAACTGGTATATTGTTTTGGTCATCTAAGGGAAAATCACCATGGCGAAGTGCTGACAGAATGCGATGCAAAACTGATCACTTGGACCCATTTCTATGCGGAGTAAGATATATTTCATCATTCTGTGATTTTTCTCTCATCTGGGTCAAATGGTTTATAGCTTACATTTCATTATTATAGTTTTCCAGCCCCCCCACTCTACTGATGACAGGTGCATAATAATTTTGCTCCGGCAGAACAATTGAGCTGACAGCAGTTTAAGAAACTTGGACAGGACAAAAGGACAAACAGTTTTCCAAATGAGACACCCAGCCAACATTACTGCCGACTTTTTATTAGGAAGTGCAAAGCCCTGGTTTTCATCATCCTCTGGAGCATCAGGGTGATGGCCCCCAAACGCTCCTTGAGCGGCCCTTCTCTTTTGATAAATGTTCTTTGTAAGTGTTCCTTTTTTCTTCCCAAATCAGCATCCAAGAGGTTCAAACTGAAACCAAAGCATTTTAGCACAATTATCTCGAGCTGGAGGTGGATCGCGCACACACGCCACCCTACCGGCGCTGGCCAGGATCCACGGTGTGTGTGATTGTTTGCACCCTGGCACCTCTTCAAGGTCCTTTGCCTTGTTTTTCTGCTTTGAATTTTGCTAGGATTTCAGGCCGTCTGAAGCCTATCTGCTTGTGTCATTGTAGCCACCCCATTCTTCTCTTCCTCGCGGCCCTTATGAAGACAAAAGCTTTCTGCTTGGTGGCTGTCAGACCTGCTCCGGCTCAGTCCTGTTGATGTGTGGAACAGCACTGGCCTGATGTCTAAACTCACTTATAATTAATGTGAAGCCAAGCTAATTCGAGAGCCGGGAATGCTGGGAAGACGGACACTTTGATGCTTCCAACTGGAGCTGGATTTGTTTTTCCTCCCATCATAGGTTCTGTTGATTTATGTCCTTTTCAATCCTGCTCAGATCATGGAAATAAATCTAGATAAATGTGGATAAGAAAGGGAGTAATGAATTTGACATTTACAAAATTAATTCAACAAAAAGATCTCTGAATTTAAAAATATAATGCATGTCAGACCGAATCAGCCCACATGCGTATGTGATCTCCAGCTGGTGAAGCTTTTAATAAGCTTACATATCCAGCAACGAACACCTGTTTCTAATTCATCCTTTCATGTTCTGGGAACAGATTACCAGCTTTATGAGAATGGAGGAGTGCTGCATGTATATGTAGTGTAAAAGTGGCCATTTTGATGTCCCGGATAAAAGGGGCATGATGTGTAATGGCAGTCCCCTTCACATACCCTCACCAGGCCTGTGCGAGTCCCCTGTTCTGCACTGACTCCTGCTGGGAGATGTGGGGCACATATTGGCCCTGAGTTCACCCAGCTGTTCTTTGTCACTCCTCACACGCCTCTGCACTCCTCTTCCCCAGATCTGTGCTTAGCTAGGGTGTGTCTCCTGTTGGGTGACGGCTTACTGGAGCTGGTTTGAAGAACGGGCTCTTACAGCTCCAACTGGAGCATGGGTAACTATGCCACTTTAGTGCCAGTTGTGTAATAACTGCATGAAAAAAATTGTCAGCTATTTTTCTTGTACTTCTTATGTACTGATTGGACTGGATCTCATCTTGGCACGCCATCTCACACCATTTTAATTGAGCATGGCGTGATAAAGTGTCAAGCGATAAATCATGTCTCTTCCATCGTAATCTGATTATTTGTCCTAACCAGCCCTGATTGTCAACATTGTTGTGTGTCAAAACATTTTGAAGGATGCTTGGTTTGTATTTTTGATGTGTCATGATGGGTATCTCTGTCCAGAGTGAAATCTCACCGAGACCAAATGGATGTGATGTTATTGTCTTGTGTTGTGGAATCTTTGCTTAAGACGACAAAACATATTTGAAGCTCAAAACTGCATAATAAATGGAAATTGACCTTTAGCATTTCACAATATTCTTAAGCTCCTGTTGAGAAATCCAGCTCAAAGGTCCTATTTCTACAAGCAGGACTTCCACGTCCTGTGTTCTGGAGCTGTGATCCTCTGTGATTAAGCTCATCACTGTTTTCTATCAACACAGGCTGACCAACAAGGAGCTCTGTTTCTCTCTCACGACTAAATCTCAACCCTTTTTCTCTTAAGAACTAACATTTACATGGAGAGACGGTTGAGTAAATACACACTGAACTTCAAACCCACCATAATTGTGATTCATGTGGGATGAAACTTGTGAATTGGACGTGGATTGCAAGAGAACAACAGTGCTGATTAGAGGTCGTTAGCTTTGCTTGCTGGAGCGTTTTGACACCTGTCTCCCAGTCTTTCTCTCTACATGCGGGAGCTAATCCTTCTGTATTGCTGGTCACATGGCTGAAAGACTGCAGGAAAAATGATGGAGAGAAAGAGTGCTTTATGCAACCTACATGAGCAACGTCTTGGATAGAAGGTCATCGGATGGATGAAAACTGATGGGTCAATCCTCACTGCAAAGCTTATTCGCTGAAGTGTCATCTAATGTCAAATGCTTGGTAGCTAGGGATGCCACCACACTAAGACATGAAACATTTCTTGCTTTGACATTCGTTATCCCTCTGTCCCTCATGACCTGTAAATCCCACTCACCGACGGCTCAGAGGTAGACTTTTTGAAGTGCGTGGTCATATGAAACCAGGAGGTTCGAGCTGGGGGGGCTACACTGCATGCTTTCATTTAGGCGGTCCTCCATCTCAGTGTAAGATGCAGTACGTGGCAAACCATCTGGTTGCCTCTTGTTTACAGTACACAGTGTCAGCTCAGGCTTATTAATCATGCTTACACAAATGTCTTAATTACTCCCTATGTAGCTGCTCTGACTCCAACCCAGAAGTTGACCTTTCTCTCCCTGTTCCTTTAAACCATTAATCATACACAATCAACGCCAGCAGAGCCAAGGAGATGACTGCACTCATTCCCAGGCACATAGAGGCACCATACAGCCGCATACAGCAGCCCAGACCTTTGCCAGTGTTTGGCCATATCTTTATTAATGGCTCCCTGCCTGGGCCAGTTACTCACATGTGCGAAAAAGAAAAACAGTTTTAAAGTGAACCAAATAGGACAGTCACCCTATGTGTTAGCCAATGTGAACTTTTTGGTAGAAGGGTAGAGGGGGAAATTATTTGTGAAATATTAATTAAAATTTTATAATTTTTTTTTTTTTATTATTTTTTTCACATTTATTAAAGTTGTGATATGGATTTCATTTTCTAAAAGAGAAAAAAATGCACATGATTTTCAAACAACATGAGTGAGTAAATTGCAGTTTTTTTTTTTTACATTTTAAAATAGAAATTACTTTAGACAATGCATGGGTCCAAAATAGTTATTAAATGGTTAATAATACACATTTCCTTCTTAACTGTTTACGATCACTTTATAACTGACTGTTTTTAAGGGTACATGCCAAGATGGGTATTTTGACATTCTTTTGTATGTATTTGTCATATGTCATGTTCATGTGAAAAGAGACTCAATTTGATGTTGTGTGCACAGAACAAACTGAATGAAGTTGTTATTCGTGTCATCTTGTGCTTGAATGCTTTAAAATCACTTGAATGTTCTAATTGACAGTGTGCTTGTCTGTTCAAGCGCAAGATGATGCAAAAGAGAACACAATTTGGTGTTAATGCATCATCCGAGATGCGGCTTTCTGTGTGTGTAAACAGTGTGCAAGTTCTGAGTCGAGTTCTTTCACGCCTTTTTGCACTTGAATTATTTAAACTCTATTGAACATTTAAATTGGCAAGGCATAAAAGGTGCAAATAATAAACTTTGGTGAGGAGTGATATATATATATATATATATATATATATATATATATATATATATATATATACACACACACACATACACACACACACATTATATAACTAGAATTTGTAGAGTTTTAAATATATATTTACATATAATTTTTTTGTATAAAAATATTTTTCTGTCAAACCGTATCATTAAAAACAGAAGTACATTGACCAACCCAACCAGAATGCTCAAGTACGCCACATATTCTTTCTTCATATACTTCTTATCCACCCAAGTATTCTTGGACTTACCAAATTCGTTTCACCTCCAGATGTGATATTCAGGCATTTGTTGCTGGCAGTGATTCATGTCTGTCACATGGCTTGGATGTATAGTCACATAGCTCAGTGTGAAGCTCTGATGCAGGAGGGCTTTAACATTTCAGATCTTGTTTAGCCAGGCGCACAGTAGATTGACAAGTGAAGCTTCTTCTGTAGCAGGTAACTGACATGCCTGTCTTCCCCCCACCAGACGAAAGCTTAATATATCATTTGTCAGTCAACGATAGACTTTCCTTCAATCATGCCATGGTGCTCAGTCAGTGTAGCAGTGGAAGCCATATAGTTTTATGCACAAGCACATAACTGTGAAAACAGGGTGTTGACTCCTTAAACAGCCACATTGGTTACAGTTTCCACTAAATGATACCCTAGAAAATATTTTTCTGCTTAATTATAATTTTGCTGTTATATACTTTTGAACAAACAATTTTTTTATTTTTTCATATTTTCCATAAGATTAAGTCATCTTGCTTCGCTTAGAGACAAAAGAGCTGAATGCAATTTCAAAGTTCTGTAATAGTTTTATGGCTGCCCACAAATTGCAGTCATAAATTTTTCATTCTTTTTAATTCATGTCCATAAATCAGTCTCAAGCCTGCTCTAACAGCCTAAATGGCGTTGCTGCATATTTTTGGCATGTGCGTATCAGCGGGTCTCAGAAAAAAACATAGCCAAAAAACAAACTGAAAGCTTATGGAAGGTATTGCATTAATTGAAAATCATAAATTATACAAGCGTTTATAATGGCAAGTCATAAATAACCCTGATGCATTGGAAACTGTAACATCTGTGCTGAGATTATATATTTGGAGTATATGCTGATTTCATTATAATGGATTTCTCTTAGCAGGGTTTACTTAAAGCTCATTTGACAAGATAAAAGGTGGGCTAGTGCTGTATATTAAATGTTATTGTGCACATAAGAGCTTTCTTTATCAAAAATGTGAGTTTTTCAGGCTTCATCTTTGCAGTTTGAGTCTATAATGCAATAACACCACAATATTTTGAACTCTTTTTGTAGAGGATAGCAGAAGACCTGTATACAATATATTTTGATCATCATAAATTGCCATTTTTATTATTACTATTATTAACAGCAACAAAAGCAATAAGCATGTTTATAAATGTATTATAATTTAATAATAATAATAATAGAGGTTTGTTTACATAATGTGTGCGTATTATATATATTTATATGACTATATCATCTTAGTTATACACACACATACGTGTATATATTTAAGAAATATATCGTCGCTGTCCCGATGAAACTCACGTATGTCCAAAACGGTTACTTTTCAGGAAGTGAAAAAAACACCGTATTTCAAAAGCAGTTTGAAATACGGTTTGAATGTAGCGTTGTCATACTTGGTACGGCATCTTTACATGTAACCATATTCTTGCCAGTGTAATGATATAATCCACATTTGACCAAAATGAATTTAAATGGACATACGTGCATATTTGTACAGTAACGGTGGTCGATACGCGTTCTTCCGATCATTAATTAGAATGGCCAAGTCGCGTTTCATATTGACAGGTGAATACGCTCAGTTTATTAAATAGCCTACGTCTTAGTTTATTAAATACGCTTAGTTTATTTAATATTAATTATAAATGTATTAAATGTCTCTTGCAAACTATAAAGGGACAATGAATCAATACACTGACATGGTAATGCTAGACAGATACTTTGTTTGCACAGTCCTACCGTAATTTTGTCACTCCTAGACGTACGTCTGGCGTCAGGGGGGGAACGTTTACCTCGATGAAGGAAAGTCATTGTCTCACCAGGCTATGTTTATTTGGCAAGTATTGCAGAAAAGAAAAGTGAAACTTCACGAGACCGGCGAGATGCTTCCACAGGGCGGGAGATACGCGGCGTGATTGACAGCTTTGACACCAAATGGATATACGTGAAAATCAGA
The DNA here is from genome assembly GCF_018340385.1 of Cyprinus carpio. Lineage (NCBI taxonomy): Eukaryota > Metazoa > Chordata > Actinopteri > Cypriniformes > Cyprinidae > Cyprinus > Cyprinus carpio. The sequence goes on along the minus strand of NC_056584.1, from coordinate 8,903,677 downwards.
TGACATGATTTCACAACTTTTCAGTGGCCATTTAGATATGTGAAGCATACTGTATACGGAAATATGGACATTCAATCCGTCGAAATAAATATGAATACGTATATGAATAAATATTTCTTAAATGTATACATGTATGTATGTGTGTAATTTATATATAAAAAAAAATAAATAAATATGAATACGTATATGAATAAATATTTCTTAAATGTATACATGTATGTATGTGTGTATTTATATATACATATAAATATATAGGCTATAGAACTCACACATATTATGTAAACACACACTTTTATTAATCATGATTGATCAGTTTTACAGCCCTCCTTATTATTATTATTATTATTATTATTATTATTATTATTATTATTACAGAAATATATATGTATATGCATTTCGTCTTGGCATTCCTTGATGAACATGTTGACCCAGAGCTAAGCCGAGGTCATCTTATTAGTTATTTCAGTGCACTCCCAGGAGTGTGAAATGGATGATTAAGTACAGCCCTTTACCGATGCATTTACAAACACTGTACACATTGAACTCTTGAATATTGTGTATTATCTACCATTAGATGGTGATATTAGCGCTGCTGCCAGAATAATTGAATTGGCTTTTGTGTCTCGGTTCACTTGCTCAGGGAATGTAATGCAGGGGAACAAAAGCAAATGCACCAGCGGCTTTATTAGCACACTGCACAAACCAAACCTAGCCGATGATCGGAGAGAGGGCCATATAATTCACATAATTCCTATTTATGATCAGTAGTAGTGAACGTAGTGAAATAGAACTGAGAGTACTACGCTCATATTAAGAGTTTAAAAAAAGCCAAAATATTTAAATTTGTGAATGATAGGCTTTCAAATTGTGTGTAAATCTTTAGTGCTTTGCTTTCTGTTTGGGCCTGGTTATGCCATACAACCTCATTATCTCAGTGAACGCAATTGAGAAATGAATTTGTTTTGTGATGATTTTATCGACATGGCTTTATTTTTTCCATGTGAAGTGAGGAAGTGGATCAATAGTTAGCGTGAGATGGGTTCATCTTGATAATCCCAGCCTGTGAGAATGTGGAAACGGGTGGGAATGCAACATACAAACAGAATCTACTCTTCCTCATCAATCGGACTATAAAATCTATTTCTATGATTTGATGTGGCCATCCTTTCTCGACCCTACATTGTTCCTTTGCCCTGCCTGCCTTTATCTTGGTTCACAGTGACTTTTTGTTCAGGTCAGACTCTGCAGGTCTTTTGGAGAACATTTTTGAAGGTTTCCTATCAGACTGCTTTGAAGTACCTACACCTGCCTATTCATCACTATCTGAATGCCATCATCCCCACAAAGACTTTTTGTTTGTCCCCTCTTAAACTCTTATTCACGCATGTTTTGTGACACAGAACATAACAAGTTGGCACAAGCCCCTGAGACTACTTTGATGTCATTTCACAAACGAAACGCCCATTTTGATAATGAAACACAAGGAATTCTTGTGCCATTGTATTTATCAGATGACAATGGAGTTTATATCACAGTAAGCTCACCTATTCATTTCAGCTTGTTGCATTCATGGTTGCTCTGTGATGTCCTAGTCTACAGTCTCAATTGAAACTGCCCAAACCTCATTGAAAGGAGCAGGACACTTTCTTTTTCCTTCTTTTTATCTTGTGTTTGCGTTCCCTTGGCCTCTCAGGCAATAGTGTCTTGAAGTGTTAAAAGGCCTGTAATTTAACTGTGCATATAAGATGGAGACAAATTGTTTATTTTCAATATCCGACACTAATGCGAGTGGTGACAAAAGTATTCAACTATCAACCACATCCAAAAAAAAAAAAAAAAATTATAATAATAAATTGTTACATATATATATAATACACACACACTATATATTGAGGTGGAAGGTCATAAATTTGTTACATTGGTTTAGTATCGTGTTTTTCTGGCTTACTAGCAACTGAAGCTTTCTGTCTTTGGTTGCATTGGGTATGATACATTTAAGAGCATGTCAATCCCCAGATTGTCAAGATATGTTTGAGCATATGTGTATTATGTCAGAGCTGGTTTTGTCCAGATTGTGGCCCATAGGCAGAAATAACCCCTTCGAAGGGTCAACAGGTGAGAGGTCCGAAGTTAAAGCCTCATCTCTATGATTTAGTGCCACTCTGAAAGGAAGGGGACGAGACCGCTCTGTTCTGAAAGCTGTCACTCCCCTGTGTAATTTGCTTTAGTGTGATGCGAGTCAAACCATGAATAATGAAGGGTTGTTAGCCTCTGAGATGGAACAAGCAAAGCAAAACACAAAACACTCTGGCAAAATAGCTGTAATTACCAACAAGGCAGTGTACTTCCCAACAGAATGTTATTGTGTGCAGACGACCTCTCAAATATTTGGCAAGGGGGGACTGTAGCTGAGAAAATTTCACATCCTCGTGGCCTCTTTAAAAGAATCGAGAGGCTTCAGAGATGTCCTTTCCTGCCATTCACATTTCATGTGCTTTGAAAATCGGGCACAATAGCCCATGAAGTCTTCCATCTTGCTGGTAAACTGCTTACTTATTTTTCATCCACCTCATGTCGCTGGAAAGTTTTCTTAGTGTTTTTTTCTTTTCTTTTTTTAAATAGTTTTTGTTTTTGTTTAGTTTATTATATTTTAGTAGTTTAGGTTTTAGTTTAGTAGTTTAAGTTTATTAAGTTATACTGTTAATAACCTTGATGTGTATGACTAAATATCTGCGTACATAGCTGTAATTTAATAGTAATAGCCACTTAAATGATAGAAATATTTGAGCTGTTATACTTTTATTTCAAAGTCATTAGCCAGAAGAAAATCATCATCTCACACTTTGTGTTGAATTCATTGACATTTGAGAAGTTACAGCGAGTCATTTGCTGGAGGATATTTTCGCTGGAGGATATTTTCGTAGCAAATGATTATTTAACATTGTGTATGTGAACCCTGCTCCCTGCTGATCAAATCTGTGTTTGGGCTCTTTTACGACGGCAGGCTGCGCAGACCACCCAGGGAAAGATGGATGAGCTTAAGCTACCTGTGTCAGCCCCTCTCAGTCCCACCGGCTCGTCCAGATCCTGGGCAAAAACCGCCTGCTACAAATGGCTAGATTAAACAGTGACTCGCAGATGACAAATAACAGCAGGCACAACTGCAGCACGGGAAACAGGATCTCGCCTTGACTTTTCAAGATTTATTTTATCAGTCAACTAATTAACATGATTTATGGTGCAGGCCGGCTGTGACTGAAAGTACAAAGAGTCCGGAGCCACTGCCCCTCCCTAAAGGAGATTCTATCAGGTGCTTTCTGCTGTGCTTGCATGGAGTCAGCATGCAGTTGTAAATTCAGGCAGCTCTGCATAGAAGTGCCTGACCTCCCTTCACATTGGGAGGTCAGGAGTTCACATCGCGGCCTTAACCGTTAAAACCTGGGGTTTGAACTTCTGACCCTCCTACTGTAGAGAATGCTAGTGTTTATCAGGGCAGGGGTACAGCCCAGACAGGAAGCTCTCTTAGGGAGAACAGGCTGGTATTGCAACACTTTCATGGAGGGATCTCATTATGCTGCAGGGAGCACAGGCAGCTCTGAACACGTCAACCTGAAGTACGTGGAGCTTCTTAAACTTAGTCTAATATTTTATACTTGCATATTAAAGTTATTCAGAGGCCTGGAGGACTGCTTGAACTCGTATCTAATATGGAGCACTTCTTTACGATATGAATTAAAGTCATTGTTTTAATCCGAAACCCACATTTTCTGTCAACCGTCATTGCGCTGCGCTTGCAGTTGTCTTGACTGATCTTTACCTCAGTGAGCTGTTTTTCTGTCTAAACCAGGTGGGGGAAAACTAAATGCCTACAAGCACATTTAATCTGATAAAGAATACTGTTTACATGTGTATGATTTACTGCCTGCCAAAAGTTTTTAAGTGGATGGTTCTACAACACTAGGTTCTTTATAAGTCTTCGACTGCTTCGACTGACTTTCTCAGTTTGTCTCCAAGCATGGGTGTTCACCATTTAAAATAACATTACAACCTACATCATGCTGAGAAGTTTTACAGCCATCCAAAAATTGCACCTCATGGGTTGTAAACAGTCACGAGGAACACGTTGAAAATTGCATGTTGATTAAAAGGAGCCGCTAAATGTGTGACACTGTGTTCTCCTGTTAACAAGTTTTGTTCTGTTCTTGATGCATAACATGTCCATGGAGTTTTTTTTTTTTTTTTTTACAATAAAACTTAAGACTTGTATGAATCTTAGGGCATGATTATTTTTTATTTTATATTGTTTTTCACCATTTTATAATATAATATAATAATACTTCTGAGCAAGGATTCATGATATTGATGACGTCACAGTTAATGCATGTTATATTTCAAATAAATGCTGTTTTTTTTAAGTTTTATTCATCAAAGAATCCTGCAAAAATGTATCATTGTTTGCACAATTTAACTGTTAAACTGTTTTCAACATCGATAATAATAAGAAATGTTTCTTGAGCAGCAAATCAGCTGTTCAAATTTCTGAAGGATCATGTGATGCTGAAGAGTAATGATGCTGAAAATTCAGCTTTGTCATCATGGGAATAAATTCAGTTTTAATATATATTAAAATACAAAATATTTATTTAAAGTCATAATAATATTTCACAATATCATTGCAGCCTTGGTGAGAACAAGGGACTTCTCTCAGTATAAAAAACCTTAATGACAAATCGTTTGAATGGTATTGTAATTAAAAAAGCTAAATACATAATTACTTTTTTTTACTTTTTAAAATGTTTAGGTGGAATAAATGTCAGTTTCCCTAAAGTAACTCATGTCAACTATCCAGTTGTTTCATGTAAAAATTACAGAAAAGCAATCATAGACTCTTGCAAGAGGAAATCCCTTGACTCAAGGATGTATCCAGCTGACACAGAGTGCACTAGGCCAGCATCTGCTGTAACACACACAAGTCATTTATTTCAGTCTTTTCCAAATATTAGTTCAGCTAAGCCAGCATTGCTCAATCTTTAATCGGACAGAGAAATCAGGCTTCTCCGTGACAGCTAGCAGCTCTTATAGAAAACTGTTTACATTTGACTGCTGGAGACTAACATAAATTCCTTTAAGCAAAATAAGCCTCTCCAGCATGTGTGGAATTTAGTTCCTGCTTGCCACCCCAGCAGAGCATTCGAAGAGAGTATTTTAATGAAGGATTTATGAACTAGTGGAAACTTGTTAATTACACGTTATAGAGAGGGCTGATGTGTTTCTGATAATAACAGTATGGAGACACGCTTTCTTTGGCTGTCCTGTTGGACGCAGTTGTTCTTCAGGTGTTAAATGGTTGTCCTAATTAAAAGGGGCTGATGAAGAAATAAGTCTCTTTAAGTTATGCATGTCACATTAAATATACAATTACATTACAATAAGGTTCAGTTCATTAACATTAATGCATTAAGTGTCATGAAATTACAATGAATATATATTTTTTTAAAAACAAACTTAAATATTTATAAACACACACAAACAAACAAACAAATAAATTATGTGTACACACACACACACACACACACACATATATGTATATATTATATATATATATATATATATATATATATATACACATACATACACACAAAATTAAATGTTCATTTATCAATATTTACAATTTATATTTATAAACCGATTAATAAATGCTGTAAAATTGCTCATTTCATGATTCATGATGCATAAGCTTGCAGCAGTCATGTGTATATATTTTCATTTACAAATATAAATGTAACATTTACATCAGACAAGTATAAAATATTTAATACTTGTGGTCAGGACTGCGAGTTTCGGATTTTCCCAGAAAATGCGCTCATCTAACAAATAAAGTTGGCTAAAGTGAAGTTCATTCTGGCCTGGACAAATGTGCATTCAGAAAGGCTCGATGTGTGCCAGCAACTCAATACGGCCTGCTGGGGCACTAAGTGCATATTTTCAGAGACATGATAAGCATCACTTTGGAGTTCAGAAGATGGACAGGAGCTGGCGTTGATTCGGTTCATGCTCTTTTTGCTAAAATTGCATTACAGGCTCTGTGAAAGAGAACATTTAGTTACTTTGTTAACCTTTTTAGGCCCTCATATCTGAAACCTCATTGTGTTTCTTCTATGATGACATACCAGTTGTCGATGTCTATTTGCTGTTCGAGGCTTAGTGAGAAGTCAAATAGGGTAACCTTCAATCTAGCCATCTATTGAGATGGTTTTTCTGCTTTGTTGTGCTTTCTGTAATTTAATTTCACTCCGTAGCGGTCTCTCCAAACCCTGTGTTATGCATTATAGCGCAAGGCTAAATGATTTGGTTTTGGACCTGTCTGCTTACAATTATTCATGCAGATGTTGTAACTGTCTGAAAGTTTCATGTTCTGATTGAGGAGTTGGATGTTTTTTGAGTCTTTATTTTTGAGCTACACGCTATGACTTCACAATAGAAACTAGTCGTGAAGTACTCAGCAAATCTGTTGGTCAATGTTTGCCTTGACTCACTTCACGCCGTGATCAGAGTAATAAAAAGTCATGTGCTGCTCGCTTATAACTTCTGTCAGTTCCTGGGCACCTCTTGATTAGTTTCTCCAAAGAGTTTTGGCTTGTCTTTGAACACTCCAAATGAAGTCAGACCATCTCAGATTTCTGCAGCATGGCTCATTTACGTGCTTTGATTTGATTTTCAATTTCACGTAATTCAAAATATATTTGGACAGTACAAGTGCAATTAAAGTCATGTGATACGCGACTAGTCTACATAAAACCTATAAAACACAAAAAGTGGCAGAACTAATCAACTAGTCATTGTAATCCCTATTCTGTCACTATGCTCAAAATCACATTGCGTCAGAGCAGGTACTGAATTTGATTTAAAACACTTTTTGACTGTTAATAATGTTTTAAGTATTCATGTGTGCAGTGCTGGGTAGTAACTGATTACATGTAATCTGATTACATAATCAGGTTCCAAAAATTAAATCCTAAATTATATTACATTTTAAAATGTACATAATCAGATTAGTTACTTTTTTTTTATAAAGATTTACATGTTAACATATTATTCACACAATGTATTATTCATATTTTTTAAATTTGCCCTAATTCTTTTTTTCTCTCCTAAATTTTCCTTTATAAAAAAATTCTGCTGTGTTTTATACATATGCACATTTGGAAAGTCTTCTAGTTTTGTGGAACTGCATACAACCACTAGTCAGGTGACTAGTGAACCCCAGTTTGAGAGAGATTTTATATATAACTGTGCCACTGTTCATACATTGTAGTGTTATGCTAGCACATTGACAAAATCTTTTGTTCTGATATTGATATTGATATTGACATATTTATGCAAACATTTCTGCTTCTCTGAAGGTATTTGATTCTCAACACTGTAGCAAGACTTTGTTGTTTGACCTAAAGGGAGAAGATTGCAGTTGCATACTAATAAATGGCCTAAATTGAGATGATTGATGTCGCTAGCCACTCCCCTCTGCTGCCTGTGACCTTCCTGTGCGTCCCTCTCTGTGTCTCTTCATCATGTCCCCGCATCTCAAATTTAAACGCATTCAAATTCGTCCTGATCTGGTAACACACATGGCTGGTGTGAGGAGCTAAAACGTTGCTATTAAGCGTAGCCTTCACTTTCTCCTATCTTAGCCTGTGGAAATCAAAGGTGAAGGAAGTCACGTCTATCCTCTGTTCTTCTCTGTTTACTTTGTTCTACATTTCTCTCACCCGTAACTGCCTCCCGCCTGGTGAACTCTGAACGCACTTTGACTCTTTGACAGGCACTTTTCAGGCATTTGGCCTTTGTGTGTGTGTTTGTGTTGAAGCCCCTTCACATATTCAGACAGCATGGTGACTGCCCCCCGGAGGTCTGGCAGTTTATGGCCCGGTCTCTACTGCTCTGTGCTGTGATCACTGGGCTGACCCCGCAGGGCTCAGGCAGTTTACGGCCCAGCCGGTGCTACGCTGTGCTGGAATCAGTCAGTTTGCAGGATTGATGTCTGTTTTACACAGCTCTGGAAACCCTGACCTCATGCTGCCATGGCAAAGACCCTACCATCGGGCACTTATTCATTTGTATGGACTCAGAACTGTGATTCTGGGGTCAAAAGGGATTTTAAGAGTAAACATGATTGTTTTTGCACTTTACTGGGATTCACAGTTCATTGACTGTTACATTCCTTTGTGAACCAATTAAATTTTTTAATACAAAGCATGCAGGGTTCCCATGATCATGGATAAACTAGAAGTTACAGGACATTTTAATTCAACTTTCCCCGGAAAGGTCAAAATTATGCACATATATATTTTTACTAATTATGCTTACCATTGAAATATTTTACTGCAAGTTCTATAAAAATAATAAAAAGTAAAATAAAATAACTTATAAACAGTCCCAAATGGCTTATTAAATCTTTTTGAGCACCCCCTAAAACCTGGCAAACTTTATTAGGAGCTACATGACCACTTGGGAGTTTAATTTCTGCATTCAAAAACAAATCACAAATAGTTTTTAGGAATGTGAACACATGGTTAGGTGTTTGATCGATTTGTACTGCTATTATTGAGATTGATCAGTGGAACCACAAGTATTTTTCCATTATTATTATTTAATATATATTATCATTTGTTTGACAGATTTATTTAGTTACCAAATTTTCCGTCATGTTCAGCATATTAACCCTTGTGTTGTGTTCAAAACCCTATAACACTTGTGGTGTTCCAGGGCAAAAATGACCTGGCCTCAAAAATTGCTTGTAAATCACTCATTATGCTATATTATCACCAAATACTGGATTCAATCTTTTTGATAACTTATTTTCTTTCATTTAGGACTGGTTTTGTATTTATATTTGCATATGATTAATCGTAGGCCTAGTTTATCTGACAGATGGCACCTAATTTTTTGAGTGAAAAAATGATCAAATATGAATAATTTTCACAATATTAAATAAAATGTGGAGAAAATTTGCACTGTTTATCACACTAGTGTACTTCATTGTTTAATCAGGGACTTTGTTTTGAAAGGCTTTTATTTTGTAAAAAGTGGCACAAAGTCATGCTTGTGGTGTTCCCGGGCCAAAAATGACTGGCCATTTAGAGTGAATGGGAAAGATCACAAAAAACAGAACCTTTATTTTGAAATGCTTTTATTTTCTGAAAAGGTGCACAAAGTAACACTTTTGCTGTTCCCTGTCAAATCTGAACATTGTGACATACGAGAAAGAATACAATAAAGGGTTATTTCACCCAAAAATGAAAATTAGGTTGTGTTTTTCTCACCCTCGAAGCATGGTGAGTGAGGGAGAGAGAGAGCGAGAGAGAGGGGGAAAGAGAGAGTTATACTATCAGATTGATGAAATTATATTGGATGCAGTTCAGGGTAGGATTAAATAGAAAGCTTGTAATACTCTCAATAGTTTGTATACGTGTGTGTGTGTTAGCGTGAGTATGCATGCGTCCACACATGAACAGGTCCAGGGCCTTTATGTTTGTAAGCACACCTGTTGTACATATGTGAATGTGAACATGATCAACATGCTCCTGAACACTAATGGTTTCTATTACTTTCATTCTTTCCCATTTACTTTGAATGGCTGGACATTTTTGACCGGAAACACCACAAGTGTGACTTTGTGCCATTTTGTACAAAATAAAAGCATTTAAAAGCAAACTCCCTGATTAAACATTAAAGTACACTAGTGTGATAAACAGTGCTAATTTTCATAAGTTTTTATTTAATATTGTGAAAATTATTCATAAATAATGCTTTCTTCACTCAAAAAATGAGGTGTCTACTCTCAGATAAATGAGACCTACAATTAATCAGATGAAAATATAAATACAAAACCAGTCCTAAATGAAAGAAAATAAGTTGACAAAAAGATTGAATCCAACATTTGGTGATAATATAGTATAATGAGTGATTTATAAGCAATTTTTTGAGGCCGGGTCATTTTTGCCCTGGAACACCACAAGTGTGACTTTGTGCCATTTTGTACAAAATAAAAGCCTTTTAAAACAAACTCCCTGAATAAACATTTATGAGCACACTACTCTGATAAACAATGCAAACAATCAACAATAAATACAAAACCAGTCCAAAATTATACAAAAAAAATTCACAAATCACTCAAAAAATTAGGTGCCTACTCTCAGATAAATGAGGCTTACGATAAATCAGATGAAAATATAAATACAAAACCAGTCCTAAATGAAAGAAAAGAAGTTGACAAAACGATTGAATCCAGTCTTTGGTGATAATATAATGAGCATAATGAGTGATTTATAAGCAATTTTTTGAGTCCGGGTCATTTTTGCCCTGGAACACCATAAGTGTAACAAAGTGAAAAATCTCCCCCAAAAAAGTACGAAAATAATAAAAAAAATTTTTTAGGAGTAGTTATACCCTTTGTGAACAAAGTTACTAAATTTCAGTCCAATGCGATATCATTAACTAGTATTTTCTGGAAAAATAAAATTTTCTCAGGGCAAAAAAGTCCCGAACACCACATGAGGGTTAATGAATGAAAGTACCATATTTAGAAAAACAGCCTTGCATCTGCATAGTGTCCAGTGCTTTATAGGTTGTGCTTTATTAAAAACTGTTGGAGTGGAATTTTGAATCAGTTGGTCTTGGCTTTGCCCAAACTGAAGTCTCAACACCGTAGCAATTAATCTTCAGGACAGAAATTAAACAAAGCTTGATCCAGCTAAATCACTGAAAATTAAATATAAACGTCACAATCAGGCCTAAATAGTCATACCAGATTTTGCCAAGTCTGATTGATTGGATTTGGGAATTGATGAGTTGGGTTGGAGGCTGGTTAACGCTTCAAAAATAGTCATTGTGTTGTGTTAATTAAAAGGTTACAGCACACTTCATTTTTCCTTGTCAGATTGAGGGAGGTCCCAGATGTGCGGGCGGGTTCAAACACAAAACACCCTACATCCAAAACGCAAAAATAATGACTTTCCTTCTTCTTCACCCCTGAATTTCGCTGTGATATACAACTTGCAATTAAGCATGGCTTGGTGATTTAGTGATTAATGTCAGAGTGAGTCCTACAGGAGCAGTGCAGGAGTCCTGATCAGCATCTTGTGCTGCCTAACAGCTCCTCTCCTATTACAGGCAAGATGGAAGACTCCATTTACCATTTCCTAACCTTTATGACAGCCAACTCTTTAATCAGGGCTTTATTTCCTTTGTAACACTTGCAGTCATACACAAATGTCAGAGCGCAGGAGAGGCTGCCATGCTGAAGCAGACTGAGGTGGGTTTAGTGATTTATAGGCCTCGGCTCTCCTTGCATGTTGTGGGGTGCTTTTAATTTTTATTGAAGGACAACACTAAGTAAATTGTCTAGCATTTAAGAGGGAGCTAAAATGAAAAAGCCATGCAAGCTCTAAATCATTCACACCTACATGCTGTAAGGAGGCCTTTCGCAGAGCTGAAACAAAGGACCTGGTGGAAAATCTGTTTTATAGATTATAAAGCCTGATTTATATAGAAGTTTGGGCTCTTGAAGCATTCGTTCATTCATTCATAGGTGTGTTTTTATCTATAAAAACTTTTTCATTTGATTTATTTATTTGCAATTTATTTAGTATTTTATTTGTATTTATTTGTATCTTCTTTAACATTTTTAAAAACATAACTGAATCTTAGTTAAAAATAGTTTTAAAATGTATTTTAACTTCATTTGTATTTATTTTTGTATATTTCCATTTTGTTTTATTTTTATAATTTGTATTTATTTATTTGTAATTATTTGTATTCATTTATTTACTGTAAATTAAAAAAAAAAATGTATAACTAAGAATATTTTAAACTACTACTGCTGCAGCTATTAGTATTTGTAATAGCAGTAGTATTTTATTAAATTAAACGTAATTATATTTTTTAAATTTTTTTTTTTTTTTTTTTAAATGTATTTTTACTAATTAACTGAATATCTGTGTATACATTTAAGTGATTTTTGTTGTCCTCTACAGATGTGGCAGCAATGTGTAATTATAAGAGCTTAAGTGATATCTGCTGTAGAAGTATATGGTCTTAAATTAAAGCAAGCCCTTGTGATGTATTCTGGGCCTCCTGTTTGGTTGAATTTGATGTAATGCCTCCAATTTTAATCCACACTCTCCCGTGAGAGTGGTCTTTACATCCTTAAACCTCTTGTGTGTCCCTATTTAGATCTCTTAACAGAGTCAATGTTTCATTTTTCATCTGTGTTCCCCACACAGTATCTGTTTTATTTGGCCCACATCAGGGCCGTATTGTTTCGTATGGGTGTACTGAGGGGCTCTTATATAGCATTAATAGAACTATTTGCTTTGTTGGAAATTGAAGGCTTGATAGGCTCCTAAAACGCACATGTCGTTTTGCTCTCTGTTTGCCATTTCTGTTTAGCAGTGAAAGCTTTTGATTTAGCCCCGTTCCCCAAGGTGCGATTCAGTTGAATAAGCAACAATGGTTGTGTAGTAGTGCACAAGGGCACCCTCTTCTCTTTCTCTCTACCTTTTCTCTTAACCTTAGATGCTGGATCATTTCCCCTCCTAGTTGCTTTTCCTGGTACAGTGTCATTTCCTTTCTCTTCCTCTCTGTGGCCATCACCCTTTTCCTCCTCAGCAGCTTTCATAAGCTCAGTAAAGCATGGCCTTCAATTCTCTTGTTCTAGTGTTTTCACTTAAGATCTGGAGTGATGAGCAAGAGTGTTTCTGGCTCAATCCTTGAGCAAAGGCCTGTGTTGACAGGCATTATTATTTATTTGTCATGGTGGATGTAATAAGCTGTAGGTACAGCATGGAGAGCCCTTGATTTATTGCTCTGTCGACCACCACTAGCAGGACGTCTGCTGTAGCGTGCAGGATGAATACGCTGCTGTCAGTGCTGTCCATCCTTCTCTCGCGCTCCACTCCCTCCTAACACCTAACCCATTTCATGCCAGAATACATAAACAATCTTTCATTATTTTGAGGCCTTTTTTCATATTTGCTCCTCACAGAACATGAAAATAAAGGGGTTTTCCTTTTGGTGTTATTTTATTGCATTTTGCATTTATCTGAATGTGCATCTCCATGCGGCTGACATGTAAGGTGGGCTTGGATTGATTTTTTGCACAGTTTTATTTCACGGGCCTGTTATTGATTACGGTTATTTTCACAGTATCATCCAAATAAGGGAGATCGGGGCTCATTGTGACATACAACCCAACCCAGTAATTACTATTTAATGTATATTTATCTATCTTAAGTAATTTTCAAAACGAAAAACAAACAAAAAACAAACAAAAAACGAATTATGAAGCACAAAACCTTTAATAAAACAGCTAGAAATAGATGCATAAAATTTCATAAAATGTCATAAAAATGTCTTAGTAAATCTTATAATTACACATTTTGCGTATATTTCACATGTAATATAATGAAAATTATTCTAATATAAAATAATGTAAAATATTATTTACATTTATACATTAATGTATTAATTTTTTATATATTTATATATAATATAATCTTAATTTTGATGTAATTTTTATTATAAAATGTGTATAATAGGAAATATTAAAAAAAGGGTATAACTATACTGTCGTCCAAAGGCAAAAGACCATAACTTTTGTCGAAAATTAGTTATTGATATTTTTGGGACAGTGAAGACATCCTTTATCATGTGTATAAGTAGTCAATTTTGTTGTTTTTCTGAGAAAATAATGGGTCATCTCAACTGTAACTTCAAAAAGCCCCGGAGAAACCAAGGCAGAACACCATATAACACCAACTACCGCTCTTTCACTTTGTTTGGAACGCTCAAATTGAGTTACGGCGTCCTGCCTTTGTTTAACTGCACGACAAAATGAAGTTAAGGTGGCGGATTGGATTTATATGGTGTTCTGCCTTTTTTTACTGTCCATTAAAGTCTGCAGCTTTTTAATTACGGTGTAGACAAACAAATTAGATAGATCGCGATCTACCAGACAGCTCCATATAACAAAGCACTGTAAAGACTAGATACCTTGGCATCAATACATAATCGTGAATAACCTTTAAATATTTTTTATTAATTTTTTTGTAATGCAGATTATTCACTAGGCTGTCACTTCTATGGAACGCGTATGGACTCGAATGCCGTAGCTAGCATGATCAATCAAAAAATCAGTAGCATACTAACAGTTCGCAATTAAATTCATATCCTACCTTTTCTTGTAACCTGATAAAATCAATTCATGGCAATGAACATCATCGGAGATGTTTAATCCACAAGCATTCTGAGCATTATTCATGCTTGCTGGCGTAATCCACAAGTCATTCTTTTAGGTTAGGCTATTTCATACATGTCAATATAAAAGCAATTATGCTATGTCTAGCATTATTTTACGTTACTGAGCATAGCAAATAAATTGGTATCCACAGTATCCACTCACGTTTAACTACTAATCTGCTTGTTATGGTAAAAAAAAAAAAAAAAAAATCAATAATAATTAATACAGTCGCATGCAATAACCTATATGAGACATGATCATTAGATTATACAGGTGTTACTATAACGATTTTGTAAATGGTGATCAGCAACCAAATATTGATAATGTGGAAGTTACTGCCTTTTGCCTTGGTGTGACTTCTCACTTTTTGCAGACAATGCAAATGTAAAAATCAAGTTTGAGCTCACAATTTTTTAATGTAGGTAATTTTCATTACTAAAACATCTACTTGTTAAATTTCCAGTGTCCTATCTTTAATTAATTTGGCTGGACAAGTAAAAAACTTCAGTGATTTTTCTCAGTTTCACACTCTAGCCTGTTAAGGTCTTTTGCTTTTGTATAGGGCAGTATAGCTATATGACAAATTGAGATAAAAAAAGGAAGAATCTGAACAGAATAGCTTAATTTATGATTGTATGAATTACTTGTTTGACTGACCTCCGAAACCATTGCTAGACAAAATTCCCATATTTACTTGGGCTTGTCACTCAAAAACCTATATAGTTACTAAGATACTATAACAATTAACCTACACAATGTCAAATCTTTCATTCTTGAATTATTTTACATTATCTCAACTGTTCATGGATATGGATATTTGAGCCAGGGTGTCTGAGGAGCTATTGATGACGGAGGTGAGTGCAAATTCTTGTGGGTTTCCGCTGCTGTATCCCCCTGCATTAGTGTTGCAGCGGATCTGATGTTTGGGCTGTGAGTGCCATATGAAATATCATGCCCTCACCGCTGTCAAAATCACAGGACAAGACTGTTTCAATCAACTTAATATTTCATGCTAAACCAATCACATTTGGTTAGTGGCCCAGTGAAATCCAATCGCATACCAAAAAATCAACGCCTCCCCCTTCTCGCCTGTTCGACCTGAAGTCCTGGATGAAATCTGAATGTCCTGGAAATATGACCTAATAGGGCTAGTGGAGAGTGACATGCCTACTCCCAGCTTCATACTTTCCTGTTTTTGGCAGACTTAAAAGCTTTGCAGCGGTAAAGGATTTACTAAAGTGGAACTGACTTGGTAAATAGGGCTTTGGTTTATTAGTGTTTCTTTTTAATCTACAAACAGGACAGAGGAAGATACTTAGCTTGCATATCAGAACGGAGACGGGACCGTAACAATGGCGTGGGGTGGGGGAGAGCAGGAGACAAGAGTTAATTAATATGAGAAATTTGTTTTGTGTTCTAATAAAAGGCTCAGCCAGGGTGGCTTGTCACTAAAGCCTAGCTCAGCTGAATGTCTGAAGGGTTTTCTCAGTGTAATCTGTGAATAACATTACTCCCGGCTTCACAGACCTAACACCAAGCGTGTAATAGCTGAATTAATGCAGCCGAATGCTGATAATTGTACATTACAATCCGGTTTTTAAAGGCACAAATAAGTGTTAATTATGTAGAAAACAAGATCTTCTCAGTCTGCGCCACTGGAGCCAAACTGTCATTTGTTAGTCCCTGCAGGAGGCCTTGCCTGCCTCATGGGTTCATTTTGGTGTTTTTCCTTTATCTTTAGCGTGGACTTTAGTTATGTTTTTTTTGTTTGTTTGTGTTTTTTTTTTCTTCTTGGCTATCATCACTAACTGTATGGTTAATAGCAATCATTAGTTTTCCGGCAGTGTTGGGGCATGCTCAGATGTGGGCAGTGAACTGAGAATACTCATTTGGTCGCTGAATGCTGCTTTGACAGGCCCCATTTATAACTAGCTCATTCCATAATGTCCATCCTATTCATAACATTTGGTTGCTGTCTAATTAGAAGTGTTGGATGCAAACAGTGCTGGACTGAAGAGTAGAATAAATCGGTTTATCTATCATTGTTTTTACAGGATTTTAAATCAATTTAAGTACTTTGGTTCGCTGAAAATGCTTTAGGGAGATTACTGTTAAATGTAAACATCAAAAGTGAAATTTATTTAAACGCCATTGTCAAGTTTGTAGCTCTTATGCAGAAAGTCAGGCCATAACAAAATGAATGAAATGTCACTTACAAACATTTATTGATTTTATAGTGCTATATTAATACTAAGGTTTTTTAATTTATCATGGTAATGAAATGGCAGTCTTGGTACCTCAGAGTGCTAAATGTCAGTATATGAATATGGTATTTTTTCAGTACCATGGTGCATATTGAAGTAACGTGGTATTAACAGATAATACCATCACTGTACTATGTTAGTACCACAATATTTTTACGGTTGACTACGGTAAAACTTGGTGTTAGTCACCTTTGTTTTGTTGTTTCTCTTTGCTCTGCTTTGCATTTGCTTTGTTTTAATTTCTTTTATATGTACCAGTAGTGACAATAACTGTGATAACTATAGTTTTATGGCTACCATGGTAAACAGTGGCCACGTTTGGACTATTTTTGTGTTATTGAAAGCGGTATAGCTGGAAAAGTAGCATTTAGCTTATTAGCTTACCCCATGTGCCTATGAAGCCATGTGCCTAAATGCCATAGTATATAAATATGGTACTATTTATTCAGTAGCATAGTGTATATTGAAGTAACAGTGGTATTAACGATGGTATTAACATATTATGCCATCACTGTATTATGTTAGTAACACATTTCTTTTACATTTTCCAATAGTGACAACAACTGTGGTAACTATAGTTATATAGTAAACAGTAGCCGTGTTTGTACTATTTGTTGAAAGCAGTATAGCTAGAATCGTAGCGTTTAGTATATTAGCCTATGCATTGCACCATTAAACTAGGTCTGGTATATGCATGTTAGATAAAATTACACAGCTCTCTGGATTACTAGATTGACACATAGTGGTCAGATTTTTCTAAGTCCTTTTCATTGTCCAAGTTGACACTGTATGAGTGACTGCCAATTCAGTAAACCTATTTTTCTTACATCTTTCCTAAATCTTAAATCTGCTATTCTATCCACAATCTTTACAAGTTGGCTAATACAATAATTTAGCTCATGTCTATTTATGTATTTGTTAATTATAGTAGCTTTGCTTCGGGCTCTTGATCACCCTTTCAGGTGGTATCTTGCAAAAGAATGGCTAACAGTTTCTCTTTTCTTCCCTAAAGCACAACACAAGCCTTTTCTTCTGTTCTATTGAGTAAATGGTGTATATTAGCATAGCTTGTCTAGGGCCCTTCTGTCAGCAGTGTTTCTCTGCAGGAGCCAGCGGAGAACACCAGAAGTCTCTTCAGAGCTCCGGCTAAACCACAGCTGACACGGGCCTGATGAGGCCTTAATTAGTGATACATTTTCTCTGTGTGATTTCTATTGATGTGTGGGCAAGAAAAGACAAATTGAGCTGCCGCCTGACCCGAGTACCAATTGTTTTCAGAAAATCCAGTAAACATCTCTCTCCCTCCCCCTCTGTCTCAATGCCACCCTCGATTTCTCTCACCTTTCTTTTTACTTTCTACCTCCCTCTCCCACTCTCTCTGTCTCTCTTTTGCTGCCTGTCTTTTCTCATTCTTTCTTGCCTACTCTCTCTCCACCTGACTTTGTCTATTGCGCTTGTGCGTGTGCGTGTGCCTGCATTCGTTTGTCTGTGTCAGTGTGCATGCGAGAAGAAGGTGAGTAGTTTGGTGAGGAGACGAGCTGCGGCATTAGTGTTTTTGCTTGCCTGTGCAATAGAAGACGACGTGCGTCAGGCTCCCGGACGCCCGCCCGTCACTCGCAGATGCAGATGGGGGCTGAGCGGCTCCCTAGCGGCGAGGCGTCTGTGCCAGCTCGCTCTGGCTGTGATTGCGGGATCCTGGATGAAGTCGGCACTGACAAAGTGCAGTGATTGATGGATGGACGAAGCTGGGAAGTGGATGAGAGAATGGATGAGGGTGAGGGGGGTGGGGGCGGTGAGTTTAACTCAGGCAAACAGGGATAGACAGAGAGGAATGACCTGTTGAAGTATTCAGCCACGCAAAGCTCCACTGCAATTTACTTGCTGCTAACTGAGCGCACCCAGTTAAAGATTTGGCCCCGGTGTGCATGAGGGCTTTTGACAGCCAGCAGGGGCTGCATGATTTCAGATAGTATTGTTTTACGGCTGTGTGCGTAGAGTCTAAGCCAGGGCTGTCAGTAGTGTGCATTTTATGTTTCTGCTTAATGGTGAGCATGGAGGCTCGAATGTATCCATGGGATTTTATGGAGTCATCAATACTGAGCCGCAAATCATGGCAGTTCTTTATAGAATAAAATAAGATACTAATTCAAAGAGCTTGTGTGTGTGCGTGTAGGCCGATAACATTGTTTAATCAGTTTAAAGAAAACGAATGCAGGTATTTGCATAATTTGCACTGTATATGATTTTATACAAAATAAATTAGTGGAACAGTGCAAAAGAGGATTTTTTTTTTTTTTCGGCAAACATTACCTGAAGGTGAAATGAGCAAAATTCTCTTCCATTACTAAACAAGAAGAATGTAGCTATTATGTATTTTATGAGTCATTTCTCTTCAGTGTTGAGCTCTATGGCTCTTTATGTTAAATGTGATGCAATGCATCACAAACCTCAGGTAAATCATCCATGGCTAAGTATTTTCTCTAGGGCTACAACTGACGACTATTGTGATAATGGATTAATCTGTTACTATATAAAGTGCAGATTAAAAAGCCAAAAAATGGTTAGTTTCGAAATATTCATTATTTTGTAGTATTTTATATTTGTATAATATTTCTTTCTTTTATAATATAGTATTTAATTATAACTTATATACAACTAATTATGATAGTAATATTATTGTTGGTTTTTGTTATTGTAAAAAAAAAAAAAAAACAGCGTATTTCAGTGTAGTATTTACATGTTGATGTAGACATGCAATGTTATATCACTGAACAAATTTCTTTGCAAAGATCAAACTAATCAAAAATTCAATTATTAGTCGGCTATTTTTTATTTTTGATGATGATGATGATTATTATTATCATCACTTAGCATTTACAGTCCTAAATTTGATGTGGGTAGGTTTGTTGCACCCTTTTCACATATGTTATAGTGGCTTTGTGGGATCAGCACACTATACAAGAGTCATATTCTAGCCCTTGAATATGTAATGGTGGTTGGAGGCAGAGCTGGGGGGCCGGTAACCTTGTTGTCCTGACCAAACCCTTCCCGTGCAGTGTAGGGAAAAGAAGCAAGGGGTTGGGCTGCAGAATGGATTCTCATTATGCCTGGACCTGCTCTACATTAGATGTCATGGGTGGCAAGGAGGGCCATTCCAAGATGAAGACTAATGCTGCTGGCCTCAGGAACTCCGATTAGAATCACACTCATTACTCAGACCACTGACGGAAGCAATTTAAAGGCCCCGTCCATACTGTACAAGGGGCAGGGCAGACCTCTGTCACACACTCACTCTCTCCCCCACTACTTTGACTGCTTCCACCAAGGACATTTGGAGGCCAACCGTTTCTCTAATTTGCTTTGCGTTTTACCTCTCATTTACTTAATCAGGGCGAAGGACCCAGCCAGGCTGCTTTCCATATGCAACTCTAAACGCTGTTGTGAACACAAAGAAGAGATGCAACCTGGACGGGCTATTGATACAAATGTAACGTGATCTTAAAAAGCCTACTCTCACTTTCTGACCCCTCGCTAAAGATTATGTGGTCAATACATGTCAGCCGTTTGTCAGGGCTGGTGATTTAGAAAAGTATGCGACACTCTCGCACAGCAAGGTTACGGTTTCAGTGAAGCCCTGATGACAGCCAGCCAAAAGAATAACAATCAGTTGGAGCAGTGAGGTGCCTGCCATTCAATAATGAATGATCAGGCCATCAATTAGCTGCAGTCGCTGTGGAAACTCTATCATTGTAATGAAAGACGTGACTAAATTGCTCTTAATGTCTGATTGTTTCTGGGAAGATCAGCATTTCTCTTATGCTTTTTAGTCATAAATGGGGATGTTTGAGAAATTGCCTCTGCGAGTGTTTGCAAATCATCATTTCCTTCAATTGACCTTGACAAGGCAGTTTGACGAGGCCAGTGAGCAGAAAGATATAAAAAAGAGACACAGAGACACACTCCTCTGTGATATTCTCATAAAAATTTCAAAAACACACACCCACAAAACTACACCTCTAAAAAGGAGATTACATAATAAAAAAAAAAACATGACAACATTAGTTTTTTTTAAGAGTGTCGTGCACAGTTTATTTTTTTTGAGTGTTTTTTTTTATTGGATTTATTAATTTACATACATTTATTTTACGTTTAATTTATTAACAGATTTCAGCTTTTACATAGTTGTTATATGAAAGTCATATTAAAATGATCTTAGAAATATACCATGCTGTCATCATTTAATTTGTCTACTTTTCAAATACCACCCCCCCACCCCGTGTTAGATATTGTTTTACTCTTGTCCTAGACGTTCAGTCATAAACTACTCTTGACTCGCGTTTGATAATGAGCCATTATGAAAACAGTAGTCAGATACTATCTGTAGAGTAGCAGGTGGTAAAACTGAGGCTGCTTAGAAATCATAACATAATCTAACATAACATAAATGACAGTCTCCTTTTCAGTTCTGGGGAAAGCATGACATTGATCGTTTAATGCATCCCCAGAAATGCTGGAATGTTTTATTACTGTCATAAAGAGGGAGCTTTGTGTCACACTGTCCATCGAGACCCATTCTCTTTGTGTATAGATCCACAAAGCACTGCAGATTGCTTAATAGTTGTCAATGGTTGATTTATTTAGGCTCGACAGCTCCACCATGGCTCTTGTGAGAAGGCCTGACAGCCCGCGCTGTCTGTCTGTGGCAGCGTGCTGAAGATACAGTAATAAAACAGCCAGAAATCCTCTTTCATTGGTGAAGCGGCTCCTCCCTCTCCCCCTCTCCTCACCCTCTTCTATTCCTCTCTCTTTTTAACAAATGGACATCAACAGGCCATGAAATAATCAATGCTGATGATCCATCTTGGGTGCTGTCGATATGTTAATGAGTCTGCCTCATCGTTATGGCGACGAGGCCATAAATCATTCGCTTTTACCAGAATGCATAGCAGCTGGTGCGGCAAACCCCTGGCCAGGAATAAAACACTGTCTTTTAAACGATTAATGTCCAAACATTTCTGCTGCTCTGCTGCTTGATTGTTTTCAGATGCCAAAAAGTAGGACGGATTGTAAATCAATAAAACAATAAGACAAAGTGTTTTAATAAAAGGAGAGGTTGCGAGTAAATCATCGAGGCTCTCCATTTAGCACTGCTTCCTGGGTAACAAATAATTGGATACCTGCTGCCCAGGAGTCATTTTTAAGGTTATAAATGCTTGTGTCTTTGTGTAGTGTGAAGCACATTGGTTACTTGCTTCAGAGTTGAGCTCTGTCTCTGTGCTGGTGTGGTTTACATTTGCAGCATGCAAAGTTAGCAAACAAATCACAGCGAACAAGATATGACTTGTATCTTATGACTTACATATCCATAATATAGTTTATTAATAAAACTTAACTCTTTGTGTGTGTGTGTGTGCATTTTTTAAGTATATATGTGAAACAGCAAATAACTAAGCTACACACACATACTTGTGGGGTCCTAATGTCTCCACAAAGATAGTAAATTCAGGAATATATGATGTTGCGGGTTTGAGGATCTTAAAAATCATACTAAATAATGATTTTAAAAATGTTAAAACTCACTATAGTATGGCCCTTCTATATATAAAGAATATATGAATAATAGCATGGTTTTAAGTTTTGTATATGGAAACAAATGTGAAATTATTTGGCTTAAATACAGTGTGTATCGTATGGTGTGAATGTTGATGTCCAGTAATGAATTAATATCACATAAGAAGTTTCATGCAGTTATGGTTAGTGTGCTTTTAGCATATCATAATAATGCTTTCAAAAAGTTTAAGCTCCATGTGACACACCACATTGAAGCAGATCTTTTAAAATGTTATACTCACTATGAATTTTGATTCCCTGTAAAAATGTTAAAGTGATAGTTCACCCAAAAATGAAAATTTGATGTTTATCTGCTTACCCCCAGGGCATCCAAAATGTAGGTGACTTTGTTTCTTTAGTATAAAACAAATTATGATTTTTTTTTAGCTTCAGGTGTTGCAGTCTCTGAGCAGTACAATGCTTGTCAATGGTCACAGAATCTATGAGAAAGAAAAAAAAAACATGCACAGAAAAATCCAAATTAAACCCTGTGGCTCGTGACGATACAATGATGTGTAAAGACACAAAACGATCGGTCTGTGCAAGAAACTGATCTCAAATCACACAAACGTAGCAATAACACACTTAAATAACAGAGAAAATCTCTCAAGTGGACCATTGACACTCCTGATTAAGATTGTAGATAGAGTGTTAATGGGCTATTTGAGAGATAGGTGGCGGTAATGCACTTATAAGTCTGCGATCCGCCATAAAGCAACAAGAAGAAGATGATGCAGGCTGCTGTGAAGTGCATTCACAAGAGTTCTAACAGTTCGGACATTCCATGAATCACAGGTAAAAAAAAATAAAATAAATAAATACTGTTTAGTTTCTTGCACAGACCGATTGTTTTGTGTCTTTACACATCAATGTATCATCACGAGCCGCAGGGTTTAATTGACAAGCATTGTACTGCTCAGAGACTGCAACGACTGAAGTTAAAAAAAAATCATAATTTGTGTTCTACTGAAGAAACAAAGTCACCTGCATTTTGGATGCCCTGTGGGTAAGCAGATAAACATCAAATTTTCATTTTTGGGTGAACTATCCCTTTAAGACAAGTCAAATATATTTATATTGTGCTTTTCACAAACACATAGTTTCAACACGGCTTTAATAAAGTCGTACTGTCAGTAGTGCCTTAGTGCTGTACTATAAAGCAAGTTTTAGAGCTGGGTGATATGAAGAGATAAATTGGTCATCCTCTGAATATTATTTATTTTTATATTTTCTAGAATTGTTAACTATTTAACTACAACTAATTCTTGTAATGCAGAATTTATAGTGTTTTTGAAAAAATAATATCACATCACATATAAAACACAACACACTCAACTAACAATAAATCCACAACATTGCACAAATCCACAATATGTACCGATCCACAATATTTACAGACACTTTGTGGTTATCCATTTATGCATGATTCTCCAGGCACATAAATAGTGTCTCACATCATCTACACATTTCACATGGTCTGGGCAACGAGACAGAAAGGATCTGTTTTGGGACGTGAATCATTTTAATATGTAAATATGGCAAGATTCTGTAGCATTTGTTTAATCACTGACCTGTTTCTTGAATAGAGAGTGTTCTTTCAGTTCTACTATACTTCTTATATGTTCCACAAATCATAAACATTGTGGGCTGTTTTGGATTCATTGCTCATATAAACTTTAAATTATGAAAAACCAAGCTGAATTTAAATATTCACTTGTTCTCAAAGTTTTGTGGACCCTAAAAGTATTTAGACATTTTAGGCACATATATGTATCAATATTAAGGTTATATATGGTCACACTTGTAAAGTAAATTATATATAGTAGTAAAGTTAGTTTTGAGAAGCTTCCGCATCATTTGTTTGTAAATGCCACTTGATTTTATATTTGCTAATATAGTTCTGTTTTTGTCCCTGTATATTGATAATTGTAATGTGTAGTAGTTGTAGTAGCAGTAGACAGCTTTGAGAGAAATTTCCAGCAGCTCGGTCTGTGTTATGAGCTATGTTATCTGTACAGTGCTGAGAGGGTCTGCCAACAGTGGGACAGCGAGGGGAATATGATGAGAGTTGTTTCTCACTGAGGATGTATGTCTTCCAGGAGTACAGTTGATTGTATAGTGTTCTTATAACAATTTAGATCCTTTTACTGTTATTGTGGCTTAATGCTGTTGTAAAAATTGGACATGACACTGGGGTGATTTATCCTCTCTTTGTTTTCTTAACCTTGGATATTGGATTGTTTGTCAGACCATATCGCTTTGATTTATGACAAAGTGTGGCACTGATAAAAACATAATAAACACACTCACACACATACACACCAGCACACACACACATATTATGCAAAGATGAGAATATTTTTTTATGTGAAAAGTAAGAGAGAATGAGTCAGAGGAAGTTAGCTAGGAGAGGATAAAGAGAGAGATGATGGCCGTACAGTTTAAATTTAATAATGTTTAAGTTTCAGGAGTCATGTTGGAAGACTAAAAAATAATAAAATCAGCAATAATTTGTATTCAGTGATTTAACTTTAAGAGGGACTTGTGGAATTTGAGAATGTCCAGGTTGAGAGACACAAGGTTCTATCCTTTCTGTTTTTATTTATAAAATTGTAACATGATGGAGAGTGGGCAGTGGAATGACGTCAGGTGGGGATGTTTGCTATTTTAATATTTTATATATATTACAAATATTTTATTAATTTTTAAGATAACTAAGAATGCTTTTTGCTATAGGATTACAAATGGTTCTTTTTGTAAAAAAAAAAAAGTTAAAAAAAAAAACAAAAAGTGCCATAGTGCTTTATGGTTCTTTTTGTTAGTGAATGGCAAGCCAAAGTTACATCTTTCCGTTGAACATCATTGCAGCCTCCTGTTCTGGCCTGTGTGCCGCTGCACTGGATTTTATATGATTCTCACTGATGTCCTGAGATTGGAGAACAGTAAATCTACATCATTATGGCTCTGCCAGCTAAGTGAATATTATTCACACCAGTGCCCTCCGATACATTTTTACATGCCTCTATATATAATGTATAGTAACCTGCAAGGCCACTCAAAAACACAAATGATCACAGTAGTATGAAGGTCTTCCAGCTAATGTATTCAGGTGAAGTTTCTTGGGGTCAATACATATTCCAAGCTGTCCTTTGAAGAAAAAAGGCTACTGTTTAAGACCCATGTTTAGTATGCTTCTGTGAAGTTAACACTCTTCACATTCTTAGATGAAAACAGAAGAGATGAACAGGCAACATAATTTCAGTATTTTTTAACAATATTTCATTGGCCTAACTCTCTTTCATACAGCTTGAGAGTATTGTTGTTCTTCGTTTTAACCTTGTCATCATACAGTACATACTGTTATACATCTGAAGTCTTCAGTAAAAGATTTAGTAAAAAAAAAATCGTTATTTGGAAGAGGAAATATGGAACGAGATGAGTAAATGATAACTTTTTTTTTTTTTTTTTTCATTTTTGGGTAAACTGTCCCTTTAATTCTAACATTTCATTTATCTCCTTTTTGGTTTAAAAATGTTTTCTTGAGCCCCTCTTTCTTTATTCTTCCTTTTAAGTATTATAGTGATGAATCTGCTGCTGTGGTCTGCACCAGCATATGGCTGACATAACAAAAGTTGTTTAACTTATCCAAAATAAATAGAGAGTGTTTAAATGGAGATAGATAGCAGAGAGCGGTCTGGGAAACTACAGGATTTGACTTGTGGAAGTTGCCTTTCTAAACTGTTTTTGTTACCAAGACAAGGAACATTAACTCCAGATGACAAAGAAAGTAAATAATCTATCAGTAGACGACAATAAATGCCATGTGTTGAAGAAGCAAATGAGGCTTGCGCTTTTTCTCCCCATCCGTTCCACTATCCACACAGGTCTTAATGTTGTTGGGATATCTTCCATGTTTTCCAGCCGGGGTCAGAGGAATCCGTCCATCCACATGTGGAGCAGATCACAGAGAGATCAGTGAAAACTGTTAACAATAAATGATTGCTTGCATAAATTCAGTCGTGTTGTTAATCTTCATTCTTTCCATTGTGTATATACATACGCAGAAGTTGCATCAATTCAGAAACCTTCCTTCAACACAAACGGCAATCAGCTTTCAAATGCGAGGCCTCGAAACGACTGCAGGCCCGCTTTATGGAGCACATCCACGGAACACAAAGGCCAAGTCTTGTGCAACCCCACAGAGCTATTTCACCCATATCCTAAGGGTCATCTAGCTAATTATTTGCCAAAGCATATTCTGAAATTGCAGATAATTGGGGCTGTATGATATTAATGGGAAAGATATGCTTATTAGGATTCCTGGGAATTGCAGTTGATGGGAACAGTCTGTGTGCAGTGAAAAATGATTTAACGCTCTCAGCAGGAGTTGTAGGATTTACCATTGTGGTGCGATGCCATTAATTCTCATTGTGTTGCAAAGCAGCTTGATTGCATACTGTGAACGCTGTTTATGGGAGAATTAGTACAATTTTTGCCATGGTTGTTTTGGTGTTCCACTTAATGCTAATTAGACTTTTTTCACAATAATTAGACCCTTTCACTAGACAGACCAATTTAACTAGTCCCACATTTGCGACATTAAGAAGATTGAAATACACACTGCTCTGTAATTAGCTTCACGCTAACCACAGTTCCAAGCGAAATAAGAGTCAAAGATAGTTTGCTCCTGTGGTTGGACTATTTGACTTATCAATTTGCAGTGCTGGTTTTTGGATCTTTAAGTTCAAAGCCGAATGCAGTTCTTCAGGTTACTTGTTTCTGAACTTTTTCCTGGATTTATTTTCCTAAGGCATTTCCTCCTCAGCTGATCACATGCTGGTGATTGGTGGCAGCATATTAGAAAAAAACAGCCCATTCCTGAATATAATTGGCTCCCATTCATCATGGTTGTCATGTCACATGTAGTGCTGTGGAGCAGTACACGGCTCACACATCAATCTCTGGCCGACTGGCTGACAGGTCTTCTAAAGGGCTCTGGCAGCGGGGAGATGGCATCCTCAGCTCGGGCCTGCACTTTCAAACTCTTTGCTTATGCAGCATCTGGTGTTTTTCTTAGGCACCCCTGGGAGTTTCATGGTCACCCACAGGCATGCTGGGGGGTTTCAAAAAACTTACCCAACATGAATTTATATTAACACATACAATGCATTTAGTAGTCTCTGCTTCTCATGTGTAGTAGTGTTGCATAGTTGCTATGGTAAGATGAAAGTACCCTAGCCTCAAAATAACGGTGGTGCCACCAAATGTTTTTTTCTTTCCAACAGTAGCATCGTAAATATGGTAAAAAGATTTCAATCTGATGCATGTGTAAAAAAGACCAACAATTAATAATAGTGCAGGTGGAATATCAGGATGCATTATATGTGCACTTAATGGTTTGCTTTAGAGTGGTCTGCTGTAAATTTTTTGAATGTGATGTCAGTATTGTAGAGTGTAGAGTGTGGGACCAGACATTTAAAAGATGCAGTTCTTATTTTATTTTATTTTATTTTATTTTATTTTATTTTATTTTATTATTTTATTTTATTTTATTTTATTTTATTTTATTTTTTTTACAGTATTAAATTTACAGTAATAAAGTCATAATTTTTTTGTAATATAATAATAAAAATAAAATATAAAAAAATTTAAAAAAAAAAAATATATAAAATAAATTATCATTTTGTCATAATTTTTTTGTAATATAATAATAATAATAATATATCTTGAATTTGGCGATGAAAAGACAAGAATCATGATATAGCTTAAAGGTATGTAAGTTTTTGACTCTACTAAAGCAAAAAAATACCATAATATGTTTGCAAATATTTAAGAAACATGCCAGGTTAACATACTTGTTTATCAGAAAAACAATGCTACAGTCAGTTATTCCCCTGTAACCCACCCACTGCCAGTTTACCCAACTGTATTTCGGCACCCCGGGTTTCCAGTTGGCGGAAAACAGAGTGTATTTCATTTCAGTCATGGAAGCTGCCAAACGAAAGGGGTCAGAGTCAGAGATCGAACATTCTGCCCATCCTAAAAAGCCTTGGCATCCATCCAAAAAAGTGTATGATCAATGGTAAAACAAAATCTGTATAAATATTGGAGATGCGTATGACAGATGGAGACAGCTTAAAACAGACAAAGGTTTCAAAACGAATGCAGAGGTGGCTAATTTACTCCTTGACAGGTAAGTAATTAGCTTAAGTTAGTTAGCTGATGTACCGTGGCTACTGGTAAGAATAGTTTAAGTAAATGCAACATTCAGACAGTACTCGCATTAACACACTTTGCAGAGGTGTCAATCCTACATACAGCACCTTTAATGTGATGAATTAAAAACAAAAGTCTATTATCACATTTAACAAAAATACATACAGCACCTTTAATGTGATGATTGAACTACAAAAGGCTGCGATTTCATTGAATAAAAATATGGGTGCTGCACACTTCAAAGTCAAAACATTTGTGTGTGTGTGTATATATATATATATATATATATAGAATGCATGCCTGAAGGGCTACCAGGGATTTAGAAATGTATGTATGTATGTATATATATCTGAAGAGTGCATGCCTGAAGGGCTACCAGGGATTTAGAAATTTTGCAAGCCCTGTTATTATTATTATTATTATTATTATTATTACATATAATAACACATTGCAACTACTACTAATAGTTATTATTATGAAAAAAATATTTAAATGACTATTGAATAATATTACTCTTTTGTTATTACAATCAGCAAAGCATTGCAGGTCCATAACGCAACTGATATAGTGACATACAATTAAAATCAACAACATCATGAATAAGTAAATTATTATTAGAATGTTATTATTCTGTCTTATTAAAGTCAGCAAAGCAATGCAGGATAATAACTATTATTATCACTGCTATAATAACACATACAAATAAAAGAAGCAGTGTTGAGATACTACCTGGAAAACGTAACAACCATACTGTGTATTGCCGTCAATAGATTTTTAGTTCATCATTTTGCTTTATCATATAAATAATTATACTGTCTTATTGGTAATGCGGAGTAATTGAAGTGAACAGGCCTGTGCTTCTAACATAGGCCTCATTGAAGGGTGTTTCAACATGGCTGCCAGACTGAGTAGTATATTAGTTCCCTGTAGCCTAACAGAGCAGTCACATGCTTCTGGCTGCTGATCCTGCACTCACAGGTCCTTCTGAGAGGATTCAGACTTGAACTGAGATGTATGTAAATACATCAATTATTAATACACGCATTAGGGAGCGTTGTCTAGGCACGGGCTCAAACTTGAACCACAGCCTTCGGGCTATGAGCAGCCCACTCCATCATGTTTTTTTTTTTTTTGCTCTCATGAATAATTAAAAAACTTAAATTACTTGCCATGTACAAAATTCATATGCTAGGTTGGGGAAAAAGATACATGAAAATTAATTTTCTTTTCTCTGAGAGTGACAGGAAATCAATTAATCTTGATATATTATTTCATGCAGGACAGGGTACAAGAGGCAGCGGAGAGAATGGCTACAGCTGTTCTCATTGGAGGGGCCATATATTATAGTTGGCATGTTTGACAGCATCTGAAGGAAATGGCTGAAGGATATCAGGCAGGTGAAGCAACTGTAAAAATATATCGGAGGATGCAAACTGACATAAACTTTAGAGTGAAAGGAAAGCAATAGCGAATGATTTTTCTTAAAACTGACAATGCCTGCTGTCAATATTTACGGTGGTCCCCTGTGATGCACATTTTTTCTCATTTGATTAACTAGTCACATGCTCTTGTCTGCTCCCAATTTATGTTGTTGTGTCTCCCACAGCCTTTTTGGGAAGATTAAAGATTTAGCGCCAGCAGGATAAATGCATCCTGGTAATATAACACTGGAGATAGAATGACAGAGCTATTTACAGCTCCCTTAAAGTTTTATAACTTGTCAGTGTTTGCAGCTTGTTGTCC
The DNA here is from genome assembly GCF_018340385.1 of Cyprinus carpio. Classification (NCBI taxonomy): domain Eukaryota; kingdom Metazoa; phylum Chordata; class Actinopteri; order Cypriniformes; family Cyprinidae; genus Cyprinus; species Cyprinus carpio. The sequence continues at coordinate 8,873,548 of NC_056584.1, read as the reverse complement.
AGAGCTTCATGCGAGTTGTAAATAGAAGTTGCGTGCGGAAATGATCGCTCTCTCAAGAGGCTGTCTGTCTCGACACCACCATTTAGACATTTTATATGATTTTGGTTATGTGTTTGTTCCTTTTGGAAAGAGACCTCTGTCTGTCTGTTTTGAATGAGTACACCTTGTTCGGCCCCTGGCTGAAGGTTTCAACTATTGTCTGTGCGACTTTACCACATTAATACATCTCTGCTCCCGCTCCTCATATTCCTCTGCTTATTTATTACCTGTCTGTGCGAACTTGAGATTAAGGTCACCAAATGAGTGGCTCGCATGACAGCTATGATTACCATCTTAAAGAGACAACGTCCGTGACTTTGAAATAGCAGGCGAGCTCTACATGGTGGTCACGTATGTGCAGTATATACTGTGCCATCCTTGCACAGGAGAGTTAAGCATAGCGTGACCCGTATGAAAGGTCCTGCTTGGTGGTCGAAAAGGCCATCCTACTTATTGAAAGATTAATCGCGGTGCTTCCCTCAGTCATTGATGGTGAGTGGCAAGTGACTAGCATGCCATAACTTCCCAACTATTTGTTTTGCTAGACAAGGTGTCAGTGGCAAACAGTTGTTTCCTCTTGGTCTCGCACAAATAAGTCATAAACTGTGGCGGGGCGTCCTTGCCATGCCTGTGTCATTCTCAGCAGTGCAACATATGCCTCTGTACCTTTGTGAAAAAAAAAGGGAAATGTGGCAAGTGTGTTGCTACACGAGTTGGCAGAGTGGCATGTCCTGACGAAGAGAAAAGGACTATATCATGCTTCCTAATAAATTCCGCTCCATTTATGAACAGATTTCTCTGGTCAACATGACTGGTAAGCAACAATCAGTAAACATCTGTTTCTATCTATTAATAACACTGCCTGACAAATTTATGGCCGTGTACTGCTGGCATATTCATATGAATATATATTTCCCACAGCTGACAGGGTGCAGCTTGGTGCTGTGGTCGACACCATTTGTAAATGTGAAATTAGAGAGCAGAAGACAACTGAATTAAAAAGGCAAATGACCCTGGCCAGATGGAGCTCAATATAAAAAATTTAGTTAAGTTGTTGAATTGCCAGTTGTACAAACGATGATGGCAAATTGATTTTGGGAGCCGTGGTGAGCCAGATGATAGGCTATGTCTACTTTTAAAAAAAGAAATATGAGATCGCAGACCGATTTGATGATCTAATTTAATACATGAAGTTGGAAACATTTCCAGTACAGGTTTTGTTTGTGGGATAAACTTTTGATGTTTATCCAGTTTATTAAATGGATAAATGGATAGTATCATTGATTATGGGATTAGTTTCAGTCAAAAAGTACGTTTTATGAAAATAATAATAAAAAATGATGAAGCACACATCAAACAACATTAGTTAAAACAACTGTTTTCTATTTTAATAGATTTTGTCATATATGTGATGCAAATACTGAATTTTCAGCATCATTGTTATTCAGTGTTACATGATACTTCAGAAATCATTCTTATGTGCTGATTTGCTGCACAAGAAACATTTTTATAATTATCGGTGTTGAAAACAGATGTGCTCCTTCTTAACGGTAAAGTATATGTGAAGAGAATTCATGTTATAAAGCCATTAACATGCAGCAAAGCAATGCCAGTTGAACTCAGCAGTGTTGATGCTAATAGCATAGTAGCATAACATAAATACGGGGCTCTGATTAGCGTAAAAGAACAATGTAGTGTCATTAGTTCAGGGCTGACAGTGAATAACCGCAGTAAAACAACATTTGGACCTCGCTGTCCACTGCGTTATACTACAGGAGTTATTTTAGTAATATGACTCTGTCAAATGCTAGTAGCTTATGCTAATATAAAGCAATCATGTACTGCTCAGCTGATATGCATGTGTAGTTTAGCATAGGCTTCTTTTTTTCTACCTTGACAACAATTTGGGGGATAAGGCAGAGGTCTCTATTGATGCTGATGCATCATGCTTATACTGTAGGCTACATGATGTTAACATTTGCTGTCCTGTAAATGGATTTGCTCTCATAGGGCAAATAATACATTTATTTGGGTTGAAGACTGCATGTTAATGAAATAGATCATGGGCAGTTCCATTATGATAATGGATTGCTGCACTTTTCTAGTGGCCTGATGTTTTATTTATGACTTCTTTGATAACTTTCATAATGATTAGCATTATATTAAAATATGTATAGTTCGGCTGAGCTTGAAGCAATTTATTTAGTTTCATTTAAGCCTCTAAATGTAAATAGGGGATTAAAATAGGGTTAATGAAGTCTTGCTCTGAGGAAGAAATAATATTTCTTTTTAATGTAAGCTACTCGGGCACTCTGGTAATTGGTTAATATATTATTTTATAGTCTTTGTAAGGTATGAAGCAGACAGCAGTCCCATTTGTCAAACACAGCAAAACATAATTTTGACTGGAGCTTTGCTTAATATGACATCATGTGCTGAATTATTTGTAAAGATACAGACAGTGTACTTCAAGATAGTCTAGAACACACCTTTTCTTTTTTTACTGTATGTGATGCAATTTACATTATATACATTTCAAATAGCTATTTATACAATTTAATCTTAACACGTTTATAAGGTCACCCAGAGTATGTGATTTTGAGTTCCTATTTTTTTTTTCAGACTTTTGTGTAAACTTAAAATGCATATTAGTACAAAAGTTATTGATGAATCCTGATTAGTTCATGGAAACATTTGAATGCAGATTTCATGCATACGTTTAGATTAGTAAATGAGACCCATTGTTTTTATGAAACTGTCCTACCAACATATGCTGTTTTTAGGTACTGCCCTTTTAGCGCCTTATCGCTGGGGGGTTAAAAAAAAAAAAAGAAAATGAAATGCAGCCCACGACTGACAGGCTCAATTTGTTGTGAGTATGACACAGGAACGACACACAGTAGATTATAAAATGCAGAGATGTGCAGAGGTCAGATAAACAATTTGCCACTAAACTTGTGTACCCATGATGCTCTCTGCCCCGTCTGCTCAATATCAGGAAGGTGGGGGCTTTCTGGAGCACAAAAGAATAGCGAGGAAGCCTGGGAGCCAATGGCAGTCAGGTTTGCATTTTTTTTCTGGGTTAATTCACTGGATGAAAAGCTGCACTGTGAGATGTGTCATATATCAAAGGCAGGGCATCAGTAATCTTTCCTCAAGGGCATGGATAACAGACAGATAGACATGTGAATGAGATGGAAAAAAAGCAACTCATCCTTTTCTGCTAACACCACAGAGGAGATAAAGGAAGATTTATGAGTCATCTTGGACCACATACCAGCATGCGGCCCCATTTTTCACATGCTCCAAAAATTGGTGCTGGAAAGCAATCTGCTTGTCACTGTGTCCATCAGGTACTTCAGGAGGAAATTGGGTCCTTCGGGCCTTTTACTCCACAGTCAGCTATTTTCTTTATAGCGGTTTTGTTTTTAATGGTATCCATAAATATATGTAGGTTTATAAGTACCTTTATCACCCAAGCTGTTTTTTGCGGGACGGGATGTCCAAATCTATGCACCTCCTTTTTGAGGCAGCTATGCAGGGAATTATGGGAGCGCACGGCTGCTCAATGCAGTGATTGACACTGATAAGGTGGTATGACGACCCTCTTGTTCAAAATGATTGGCAGACATTTCTTGTCATGCCACAAGGAAAATGTGCAAGTGTGTGTTTGTAAGCGTAGAAGGTGTGTGCGCATTATCATCTCTCACAACCTGAAAGTTTCTTACTGGTGTTTGTTTCAGTACTATGGAGTTTCTTAAAAGCAAACCTGTTGTAAATAGCCTATTTATGCCATTGTTATCAGTGATTATATTTCTTACAGGATATCATAAATCACTTCAACAAGGTCAAACATGTTTTGGGTGCAGTCTCTTAAGTTAAAGAATGTGTATTTGTAATTATGTTCTTTATTCAGAACATGAAGAAGGATCTGGAAAGACTAAATGTAATGGAAATATTAAATGTTTAACTGTAGAAAGTCCAAGCTAATCTTTTGATGTCTTTCAGTTTTGTGAGCACATGAGCAAATGTTTCTTTGTCAAGGTGTTTAATTTGGAAAAATGGATCGTCAACCACAGACAAATGTTGCGTTAGCATTAGTAATGTCCCCAACTGGAGCTTCTTGGCCAAACCTCAGAGTCATAGAGCCACTTGTACACCCAAATTATTGTTCATTTTATTTCAACAGTTACCCCATTGACTATATTAAAAACAACATGACATTTGAATCCTTAACATCTGGTTCCTTGTTCTAGCATTTCTGCATCTCTTCCAAAATGAAATCTTAATTTATACAGTTATGTTGAGACCAAAAAGTTATTTTAAAATGATGGTAGTCTGGTTTGCATTTTTGAGACTGTTCAAAAAGTGTGTAGTGCATTTTATGAAAATGGCTAATATTTTTTGACATTCTAAACACCTACACCCTCTCAACGCCACACTGTGAAACTAAGTGGAGTTTGTTTGAGCCAAAAATGAGTTTAAGTCAAAAATAGGTGTTCAACTTAGATTTGTCATTGAGGTGTTGTTTTTCCTGGGAATGTGTTAATTGACTGGCAGCTTTAAAGAGGCTTGGGGTTACATCACAGGTGCTTGTTACCAAAGTTCTGAACTGCCGTCACTTATCTGAAGTCTATAACATAGGCCTTTGCCCTGAAACTTCTGGAATTTTCTTGTTTAAACAGAATAATCTACATTAACTTTTTTTTTTTTTTTTGAAAGTGTGAATTTGTGTGAATTTTTTTTTAATTCTGGAAAGTCTCAGAACACATTTCTGAGTATTTCTAGGTTTATATGCAATTTTAAATCCAAGATTTTTCAGTGTGGTCTTAGATGTTTGCACCTCACTGCATTAGTGCTGTGTTTTCACAAAACATGGATGATTAATATTTTATGCCTCACTCCCTGTTGGCCGGAGTCTTTAACATACACACCCCAAAAGCCCTAGGTGTCAGCATCCATGTGCTAGTCTTCCCTTCTCTTTATCTGGCATATCGAGTTGCATGTAAGGCAAAAGCATCTCATGGCTCTGCTCAGCTCTCAGAGAGCTCCCAGCTCAAATGGGACAGTGGGATTGGGCTTAGCACAACAGGCATATTGACTTTGATATCCTATCTGTTACCACTACTTCCCTTTTACATGGCTGCCAGCAGAGATGACATTAGTGCATCAACCACAGAGCTAGCAGAGGGATTTCTTAGCCCAGCGGTGGGTGGGACTAGTGTTCACTCATGTCTCAGCCTCGGGTTGAGAGGAGACGCTCCTCACACCCCTCTTGCACCGCTACTCACAGAGTCACACGGACCAAACCAAAGGCGGGTCAAGGTGAAGGCACAAGTAGATGTGCTTTGATGGTAATTGCAAAGCAAAAAGGGGTGAAGACCGGCTGGGAGATGAAAAAAAAAACAAACAAAAAAAAAACATGTAGTTGTTGTGAGTGTTGTCACCGTCAGGGCCAGGAGCACGTGTCTTTCAGCCGCTCGAGCTCCACCGTACCTGCTGTTGCTGTCAAGCCTCCTTGCCAACTGTGACATCTGTTCCTGAGAGCGCCTGGCGAATCTGATGTCAATATCCTCGCCTTGAACCGCAGCAGAGGAGTATTTGTCACTCAGCGACAATCATCCCTCAAATGAAAGGTTAGCAAGACGACGCGGGCCTTTAATCAGCCGGTTGGAGCACGTCTGTCAGCAGCGCCTTTTAAGCATGCAGGAGCCGAGACTAGCCACCAATGAGTCAAGTGATTGATCTGCCCAAATCATTTTCCTTTGCCACTGTCAGTGGAAAGCTGATGGTGAGTTTGCCGCCAGGGGGGATTAAATATGACTCCTCTCTGGCTCCTGATGAATCCTCTTCTTGGAACACTCATTCTTTGTCACCCTGAGGAGGGGGGTTGAGTCTAGTTGAGACTGAGGTCATAAAAAGGCTGTCTGCCTATGTCATGTCATTAAGAGCCACACTTTAATAAGAGTTTAGCTGCATACGGGTCACATTCTTACACTTTAATGTCAATCTACAGAAAAAAAAAAGTTTGGGCAGAGTTCAAAATCCTAGTGAGCTACCTACGTAAACAGCAAATAAAGGCATCAAAAGGTTAAGCAGACTGCAGACGTGAAGGCTGATTCAATAATTAATACTGACTTCTAAGATACACTTCCATTCAATCATCCATTTGGGGATGATGAGACAAAAAAAAGTTTATTACACTCTCCCAGGCTGCATTTAATTAATCAAAATTAAATGTAAAATACTGTAATAAAGCTGAATTTTCAGCAGCCATTATGCCAGTCTTCAGTGTCACATGATCCTTCAGAAATCATTCTAGTAAGCTGATTTGATGCTCAAGAAGATTTATTATTATTATCAGTTGAAATAATTTTTGCTGCCATATTTCTGTGGACACTATGATGCATATTTTACAGGATTATTTGATCAAAAAAGGTCAAAAGAACAGCTTTTATTTGGGATATCATTTTTGTAACATTAAACGTCTTAACTTTAACCTTTTATCAATTTAATGCATCTATGCTGAAAAAAAGTATTCATTTCTTGCAAAAACAACTTTTGTGTAGTGTACCTGCTTTTAGCCACATTTTAAGTCAGCCTCAGGCCCCATTTACACTAGTGTGTTTTCATTTTAAAACGGTTTTTTAGAATGAAAGTGATCCTTGTCTACACTGGCGTTTCCGCTGCGTTTCAGAAACGATCTCTGTTTACACTGCACAACCTAAAACACGTCACGTGACCATCTCATGCAGGTGACGGCATAGATTCATTCCAGGTTCATGCATTTACACGGTCGTCAAGGATACACAGAGCGAATGTGGGGTCAGTCACGCCGTCTGCTTTCAAAAGTCTCCATTTTGGTCCGTTTACACTGAAACGCAACCCCAGAGTTTTCAAACTAAAACGGGGTCTGCAGCATTTTCAAAAGTCTCTGTTTTCAATGGTCGAAAATGCCGGTATAGTGTAAACAATAGGCGTAACCATAGCAAAAGTTATGCATTTTAAAATGAAAACGCACTAGTGTAAACAGGGCCTCAGTGTTCTTCGTGGAGTCCCATAATGTCTGTAAAAAAAAAAACGGTGGATGAGGTAAGAGAAATATTGATTATAGGTCAACTTTTCACTTTTATAGCAAAGTATTAATAAAAACAAAATATGTGTGTGCGCTATGAATTTTGGTTGTTAGAGTATCATGGTTTTAGCTTAGCAACATGCTAACATCAAACTTCATATAAATAAATTTCTGCCTAGTGCTTTATATGAGAAATTACATGACAAGGAGTGTTCTAAATTACTCACTTGTGAGGTAATGCTGCCAAATTAGACCGTATAGACAGCAAAGCAGCGCACTAGGTTTTAAAGAGAGCCTCAGTCAGAGGGAACAGTGTGTGAATAGTCAGTGGTGACATGTTTTTGCAGTATATGGTAGATAGCCATTTGCTATCGCTGTAAGTGCGCATTTAGTGTTTTGCTTGTATTATCTGAGGCAGCAGTTTAGTCCAAGGTTCATCTTACTAAGACTTTCAGCTGTAGATTGAATCTAGAGAGCTTTGTGACTGGAAAAAGTAATTGCATAGTGAGAGTTTTGCCTGTCATGACAAAAAGTGCCGTGCCAAAGCTCACACACACCCCGAAACTATAAAATGCTCACACTTAAAACACTGTAGCATTGAGTGGTTAGGACAGTATTACCACATCATTTGATCGTTCAAATGCATTATGATGTTATTTTAGCAAGTCTCATTCCACTAACTTGGAATTAATTGATTTATGTGGTTATTACTGAGCCCACATTCACAATAGAAATGACACATGAATCAGAGTTTTACTGTAAGACAAATGTTTTTTCAATCAAAGAGCAAGCACTCGCAGTTAAAGGAATCCTCATTAGGCTCTCGTTATTGGCTAAGTGCTTCTCATTTTCTGGCTGAAAGCCGGGCCTCACTGATCTTTTATGCCCCTCTTAAGATTACCTCCAACATCACTCTCTGTTCATTTGCTCTTTGTGACGTGATGGTTACATTTATTTTTAATGTTCAGACCATGTCATTGACCTTCAATTCCTGCTGAGACTAGCACCTGCTGACCCTGCCCTTAAATCTGTCAGGGTGGAGATATATACAGACCTGCTGCATGTTAGGCCGGCCTGAGCCTGCCTGTCACGTCCCTCTGATGTTCTACATCTTGTTTGGAAGACATTCCCGACTTTATGTTCTACGACCTTTTCCATTGAGTGAGGTGGTCGTCGAGCGACTCCAAGAGGGGGGAAATTGAGCTGTTTCATTCCTCCCAGAGGAGTCTCGCGTTTCCATCTCTGGCCATTTATTTGAAAGCTATCATTTTCTTGAATTCATAGCTGAAAATTGGCATTGATTCACAGGATGGTAGATGCTGAGTCCCTCTATTGACACTGCCATTGACAGTTTTCAGTAAATTCTGCATCTAATTATCACTCTTGGCTAAATGATACTCCTGGATGCTTGGGAGAGGTGGTCGATGAGACTGGCTGTATTGTTCCAGAAGGCCCTATTGAGCTGTGTGTCAGACCCGTGTGATGTAGCTGATCACAGAGCACATTTCTCTCAGTTAGCAACTATTGTGTAATTAAACCGAATGCTGACTGAGGTGGTCAGTGCTAAAGAAGATAAGCTGTGGTGATTGATGTGATTAATTGTGTCTTTTTAGTGGTTTCAAATTCCTTTTTGAGTTAATTTTTTATATAATGCTTTCTAATAGGAAACACATTCTTGGTTCAAGGGTTTACTTCATGTTCCCATACATAATGTCACTTAAGCTACACCTACAGTAATGTTTGAATATCATTAATATCATTCATTAAAACGTGTATAAAATCTTTTTTTTTCTGATAGCAACATTATTTGATTTTTACTTGATTTGATTATTTGATTTTGAAAAAAATGTTAATGAAATTTGAATTTAGATACTATGATATTTTATTTAAAGCAGAGACATTTATATGTATGTTTGGCATTATGTGTCCAAATACTTTTTACGCCCACTGTATGTGTGGATTTGTTCAATACTATCTTGCAACTCTGCAAATAAATGGTACTCTTAGTTTTAATCTGAAAGCTTAAGAACAGCTAACACACAGTTTGACTGACACATGTCATTGACCTTGGGTGTTAGATGCCAGGAAATGGCACCTGCTGAAGGAGTCGGGGTGGGACAGGGCTTTCCAGGTGAGCTATGTAATTCAACCCTAAAGCAGCCTTCCTTTTCCCACAGCAGCTATGAATCGACACTTTAGCAGAGCTAATGGCTCACTCCAGCCCCTTTCACAGGGCAGCCTATTGTGCTGTGGAAGCGAGCACAGATGCAGGGGGGGTATGGTGTAATAATCTGAACGTGCCCTGGATCAGTCTGTTTGAATTTCACACCGACATTGATGTGCATGTTCGTCCTCACTGAAGTTCCTCTATGTGTGTCGTTCCCAAGAAGACACAGTACAGGATCACATAACTATTGCTGCCCATACCTCACTGTGTCTGGTCACCCCTGACAGGAGGTGAGGACCTGCTACAAAGTGTGGAACATGGTTAACAAGAAGGGGCTCTGTACCGAGGAGTACATGGTTCTTATAAGGATGCATCCTAGATGAATGAAACCTCTTATCAAGTAACTGATTTGGAATGTACTATGCAGACAATAAGCGTCAAACAAATAGCGCTGTTCAAATAAAGTGCACAGGAGACTCAATTTTTAATAGATTTCCGTGGAGTTAGTGTAGAATATATACATATATTATAAATATTATTTGGATTGAGCTGTGAGCTGTGTGGTTGTTCATCGATGTTATATACTTTTGCTGAAGCCATCACTCCACATTATTGTAACAAATTTTTTAAATCATGTTTTAAAGTGGAATTTGTGGTTTTATATGTATATATATATAGAGAGAGAGAGAGAGAGAGAGTTTGGTATATCTTTTAACACAACATTTTTTTCTTTGTCAACCATCTCAGATGGATTGTTTAAAAGAGCATATCACAGTATGATAATGCATTAGAAGAAGGTATCGGGAAAGTCTCAGGAACATCGTTTTGATGCCTTAAAATGCCTAGGCAGCTCACTAGGTTTCAGAACGTAGTGTTTGTGTGCTACAGTATACTATACGAGTGTCCTCCCTTTACACTCTCACTATAACTTGTCTTGTTTATGTGGGTTTTTATGTGCCCACAACAGCAGCAGCAGCTGTTGTGTGCAATACTCAGGACAGACTGGTGAGATGGCAGCAGTGTGGCACCAGGCGAGCAGAAAGCATATGGCCTGGATGGCGTGACACTGCACACAGAACAGGATGCGATACTGCCGTTTCCCCTCCGGGACTGTCACCACAAGGAGCAGCCCTCCAGACACAAATCCAAAACTACATCAGATCAAACTGTATTTGTGAGCTGAGTGCCTAGGGGAGGCTTGTCTTCTGAGGTGTAGCTTGGCAAATCACCTTGTGTACGGGAAAAAAGAAAGTGGCTCTCCCCCCACCCCAAGAATTTCTTCGAGCACTTTTCCATTCCATAAGTGACAAATTATCAAGGTTTTTGTTGTTTCCGCACTCAAATTGTTTGTACACATCGACTCCATTTTGAAGCGATACGTGTGCACTCAAGCACGTTTTTTCTCTTTTTCCACTTTGCTAGATGGTTGGAAAATGTCATAAAGTCAGTTCCAAATCTAGCTCATGTTGGCGTTCATTGAATTAGACAAACTCAAGCCCACACCAATGACATTGAAATAAATTGATATAATGGCACAAGTTTATGCCTCGCTGTTGTACAAAGTGAAAATCTAGCTCTATGATTTCAGGCTTTGCACTTTGTATGGCATGTAATGTGATCCTGGACCTGTCAGGGAAAAATAAATCTACTTTTCCTTCTCCGTTTTATGTATGAGCAGTGCTTATGTGTTGCCATGGGTTATTTTAAGAGGCAATGGAAGAGGGTTGCTGGGGTCACTGGTTCAGAGTCCACCTATGTCAAGGAGCACAGATAATTGCTCAATGGCTAGAAGGCTTTGATTGGCTGCGCGGCTGCTGTCTCGGTGGACGTTGAATGCATTAGGTTCAGGAAGACAGGAGTGGGCGGACGAGTTCATATCTCAGGATTTTTTTACTCCCTCTCTCTCTGTCTTTACCTTCACTGAGGTCATATAGGCAAAGAGGGTCACTCAAAGTTCAGTTTGAAATGGGTCATTGCTGAGCACAGCAACCATGCTGTTTACTGACAGAACAACCTTTAGCAGGCGTGGGTTAGTGCAATAATCTCCGAAATGCAAGAAATTTTGAAAAGGTGTTTGTGTTGATGCATGTCAAAGAAACATTTCTAAAGTCTTAGCCTGGTGTATTTGTTAAGAACAACTTTTTAAGCATCTCATAAGCTGGCACTGATGCAATGATTTCCTTTATCTTTCTTAGATATTTGCTGCTTTGGAATGTCAGACTATAAGTAGGCACAGCCTGAAATCCGCTTCTGTAATCGAATCCTTTCTGACACTCTTTCATGTTAGTCTACCCACCAAAGCTTTTATTTTACCCAATACAAGCCTTATGTGAGGAAACTGCTCTGGGTTACCAGCATGGTGCTTTGCAGTGTTCAACAGCTCTTATTTCCCCCCTCAGTCTGTCTTTTGATTGCATGGGCTTCTTCTCAAACCCCCAGCGAGGCTCCAGGTTGTGGCGTCGTAGAGGGAAAATAGGAGCTGCTTCTAGTGCCAGGTGGAATATTCTAAAAGACCCGAGGCAGATGTGCAGTTGCTCGTTGCGCCCGCAAAGCATCAGATCTTGCTTTCGAGCGAGCCATGGGTCCTCATATGACACATGATAGCGTGTTAGTGACAAGCCGAGAAGCGCCCGGCTCATGTGCGTAGCGGTAACCTTGTAGTGCCATTACCAGACCGCGATGCGAGCCCAATCTGGCACCGTTGAGCTGAGTGTCACGCAGCAAAGGCCTCTTTCTCCCACTCTCCCTTTCTGCTCTGTCGGTAAAAGGAACAAGCCGAGAGCGGACGCAGAGGTGTTTTCCAAGACAGACCTCTATTCACTCCATCAAACAAATCCCCCCCCCCTGAGGAGACAATCCAATTGTCTTTCCCTTCCCATCCTACCCTTTGCCTCACCTGCGAGTTTACATGACCCTTCAACTCTGTTTCTACACAGGCTGTTGAGTTATGCTCACAGGCTTCTGTATGTGCTGTGAAAAAGGCAGCTTTGTCATTGGAGTTACTCTGGTGGGATGTTGAGTTCAACAGGCCTAGGAAAAAATAAAAATAAAAATGCTGTTCCTGTGCTGGCTGGCTCACTGCTATACATAAAGTGAGATCTGTCAGAACATCAGCCATTCATTAATCAGCCTGAAGGTGAGGAATTGTGGTTTACTTGACTGGGTTAGTTTCAGCAGAACTAATGTTGAATAGAGCATCCCAATGGGTTGTAATTATTTTGAATGAAATTTTAAATCACATTGCTGTCAGAAGTTAAGATCCTAAAAGCCTCATGTCACTTTTTCCTCTTCATCTTCTGAGTCCTTTTTTTAATAATTGTAATATATTCCATATTTTGTCAAGTGACCTTTTTCTTTTCACCAGTATTAGGAATTAAGGAAAATCTTGCTTTTATTGTGCTCTCATTATAACGTTGGTCAAGTGAGCAAAGCGCAATGAATATTTCTGCATGAAAAATATCCTTCGAAGAGGGATCAAATTAAAGTTTTGCTGCATGCTGTGACCTCATTTCATGACATATCCAAGTCGTTCTCTGTTTAATGGCATAAATATATGGCTTTCTGGCAAGTTGTGATTTATTTTGCTCTGAGACATACTTGCGGTCACAGTTCGCTATAAAGAATATACTGGTGTAAATGCAATGGCCATAGATCAAAATAAACAAATCCCTGATGTCTTATCAATGTCCTTCCTGTTGGGGAAAGAATCCCAATTTGCCTTTCCAAAAGGAAAATATATCATCAGATAAATGCTCCCAAGGAATTGGATGCCAAGGACAAGCTAAACCACTTCCAAGCAATGTTCCCCGGTCTGGGCGCGCCCATAGTGAGCAGTAATGAATGGAAAGTGTATTGTGTCAGTGAAAAACGGGAGAACCGTCAGGAAGAAATATGCCTTTCATCCCACATGGCATAATCAGAGCCTGCCATATTTCTGAGCAGTGGTTATAGTGTTCCTTTGAGCCTGGCTTTTATAGTAAAGAAAGTGTGGACAATAATGTAAAGAATAATACAGAGCAGTTTCCATTGAGATGACTGTCAGAGTGCTGTTAGGCTGTCAGGCCCTCCCATGGGGGGGCAGGGTTAGGCTGTCAATCAGAGCTGACTGACACTTGAGAGGTGTTAGAGATCAAAGCCTCTATCAGCGAGACAGGCTAGAAAATAGGTGCGATGGGTGAAGAATTGCTGAGAGTTTGGGAATGAGCGATGTGACGTGAAGGTGAAGTGTCTGTGACGTGCTCGCTTTATTTTGTATCGTCCACAATCTGCTATGTTACATGCATTCAGGTTCTTAGAAACAGTTACAAAGCAGAATCACTTAAGGGTTTAACTGTTGAATGGAATATCGTGTCGCAGAGTGGGAGAAAGACTTTTCATTGCTTTTGATGGGACGCTCAGAAATGTCAAGAGCCGCTTTCCTGTTCCCTGCTGGAAAATCCAACTTAAGATAGTGGCTTTGTGTGTTTTTTATTTACTCACCATGTTGTTCCAAACTCAAAAGATATTTAGAAAAATGGTTTAGGTGCTCTTTCCCATTTATGTTCCTTTGATGGAAAAGAGCAGCTTGGAATCACTTTCCAGTAGGCTTGTCAAATCTGATGGCTTTAAGAGAATTTTTTCTGTGACATTGTTCTGAACTCACTGTTAGGGTGGATGAAGGTCTGAGAAATCGCGATCTGACCTGTCTTCACATCTTAACGCCACTCTATCTCTCCTTCCAGTTTCGTAATCCATCCCCTTGCTCCTTCTGTTTTATTAGTCTTGACAGAGGCTTGATTCAAATTAGCCTGCAGTGTGGGCACTGCCAGCGCACAATGTAAATTGAATCACAAAGGAGAAGGATTTTCTAATAGGGAAACAAATTAGCACCCAGACCCTTCTCTATGCAATTATTTCTATTACTAGTTTCTCAAGGCACCAGGAGATGTAGAAAGCAGGTTTAACATCCATTTGTTTTAATTTTTCCTCAAGGAAAACCAATTATGAAAGGTTACTGCTTATCGGCGGCTCATACAAACACAATCCCTTTTGTCTAAAAGATTAATATCTTATGTTTATGTGAGTGGAGATCGCGCATGCATTTTAGGCTGGTTCTGCGTTGTGTTGTTTTGAAGGTGAGAGGCCTGCTTTCATTGAGCATCAAAGTGTTTGCAATGCTGTTTTATGCTGATGCATTTTTTTTCATTAAGCTCTAATTGATATTAGGATTTGTTGAAGTCCATTATCAATCTTTATCTGTATGCTTTGCAAAGACACTGATCAATGAAAATGCTTTCTTTTGCTGACTGTATTGGACATTGTGGAGCAGTCACTAGTTGGGCCATTAAATAGCCTCTGTAAAACCCCGGCACCAAGATCAATAAGGCATTGAAAAAAAGATGAAATTACTTTTTTCTTTCCTCAATGAAAAGAAGTTGTATTGCTGGAGTCCAAACTCCGCATTGCGACTTTTTCTTTTGGCAGAAATAATTCCTTAAAAAGTGAAAACAACCCTTCACAAAGTTTTTTTTTAATTGCTTGAGCCTTATTAGAATTCCTCTGAAGTGTATACATATCACCACATCAAATACATCGTAAATTATAAATGTTTCACATAGCAGTCTTACAGTTGTAGCCCCCGGGTTCCTTGAAAACTGCTCCTGTCTGAGTAAGTGTGAATGTTTTTGAGTACATGTGCTTGTGTGTGTGTGTAAACTTTGTTAGACAGGCCAAGCAAAATTGGAGTAATGTGCTTCTCCGTCTTTTATCATTCACATCGCATAGCGCTAAATGAAAACTAATAAACATCTCCAACCTCGTGGTCTACTTTGAAATTGTGTTTGTTGTTTCAGTTATTGAATTTACTGATGTAATATTAATGTTGGGAAGCGATTTTGTAGCGATCTGTCCTCTGCAAGCATCTTTTACACATAATCTTAAGTAACACACATGTCAGTTTAGGGTTGTTCTGAGTCATTTGAGTGTGAGAGCAATTTTTCTAAATCTACAAATGGAAACAGGGTAATGGAAATGCAAGCAAACAGAGACTAATGACATAAAACCAAAGTTAGTAAACAAAAGCCTTGGACGAGCATTGAAAGAGAAACGATTCTTAGTTTCTTAATGGAAACTTAGGTTATTTCTAAGCTGGATTTGTGAATATGACGTGATTGCTGCACAAATGAATTATATTGTTATGAAACATATTTGAAAGACCAGATGACTGGACGAGTCCCCACCACAATCCGTGTTTAAATGTTTCTTTCTGTTTCCATAACACACATTGTTCTTACTCTACTATCAACAGCTGTTATGTCAGCCATTAGAAGGTTAATGGATATGACATGCCCTGTGTGAGAGTTTCGGGGCCTCCCTTTGTTGAAACATGTTTGCTATAATACACTTAATATCATTTCATTATGTGAGCATATACAGCTTCAACAGACTAAAGCAGTTCTGTCAGATGAAGTTGTATGACTCTTAAACAAATAGTACACCAATAAAAATGGAAAGTATTAAAAAAAAAAAAAAACTTCATGTTGTTCCATACCCTATGTGTTTTTCATTTCTGAATAATTTATTTTAATATTTTTGGGAATAAGTTCAAACATGCCACGATAATGCAGTTGTCTTCATAGCATATTAAAGAAAAAAAGCTTCATTTAAAATTATAAAATTCTTGAAAAGAAAACCTTAAATACTTTGGCATGACCTTTTATTACCGTTTCTTAGGGGGAATAAATAAGAAATTATATAGAGAGGACCCCTGCAGATCCTCTTGGCTATGTGCCAAGGTCAATAAGTCTCTTAAAATATCAGATAATTTGACCTTTTTATGACTAGCTGATGTTAGTTGACATTGTAGAAAATCATGTGGTGTGACTTCCCAAAAACTTGTAGAGACACGAGTGTGAATAATAGCAGAATTAAAATTTTTGGGTGAACTATCCCTTTAAGATGGACAGGACACTATTCTAATGAAAAGGCACAATCACTCTATATGCAGTGGGAATAATAAACACCTCTCTTTATTTGATTTTCCTTCACAACCCTAGTCAATCCCAACATGCCCTTGAAGTTCAGTGTGTGTTATAATAAATTACTGCAGTCACATGACGTCAGTTGACCTGCTCCGGGTCTGTATGGGGTGGTGTGGGGGAATCTAAAGGCATGAATAAATAGCTGTTCCTCATTTATGCTTGTCAGGAGTTTTAGCTGAGGGCCGGACTTCACATTGTGTCTGTTTTGCCTTGTGTGAGGTGATTTATTCGTATTAGTCTAGCTGAGGTGCTGCAGCTGTTTGTTGGACAGATTTACGTTAAATAAGCCTGGCTCGCTGACACATCCATTCCCACCCTCACAGATCAGCCACAAGAATGAACTGCTTAGTATGGTCCTGAAAAACAAACTCTGAAGTACAAAGCCCTGGCTACTTGGCACAGAGTTCAGAAGGGAACCACCTCAGGAAATCTGTTATACTCTGAGGTGGAGGTGTTAGGACATACATGTCAACATCTGTGCATTATAAAACCATTGGATCCGTTTTGCATCACATATTGTATTAAGATATTGTAAAGTCACATAGTGTATTCACATATTATAAAGTCTTTCTTAAGGCAGGTCAGTTCACTTGGTGGACATCTTGGCAAAACACTATCTATTGATCTATCAAACTATCAGTCTATCAATTTATCTATCGATTAATTGACAGTATGAATAAACAAACGTTAAAGGGATACTCCACCCCAAAATGAAAATTTGGTCATTAATCACTTACCCCCATGTCGTTCCAAACCCTTCAGAA
>NC_056584.1:7786484-7938984 GCF_018340385.1 Cyprinus carpio | reverse complement strand
ATAGAAAAATCCTAATACTGAACATGTTTTCCTTTACAAAAATTAACCATGCTTTTATTATAGTAAAAGTACAGTAACCATGTTGTTGTTTTTTTACATTACCATTTGTGTTTATTTTTAAATAAATTAATTTGTAAATTAATTTTTAATTTGTGGTTACCATGGTTTAACAATAGTAACAATTGTCTTTGGAGTTATAATAAAATCATGTTCATTTTCGTAAGGGTTTTGTTCTTGTCTGCCCTAGCTTCCCTTAAACATATTATAAAATATGATTATTTTTCCGCTAAATTACTACTGTAACATTACAATAGATAACAATGATATCCTTTATACAGTATTTTGAGTGATGGTGAGCAATGGGCTGCTGCTGCTTAACTAAGTAAACAAAGACAAAACTACAATAGCATATTTCTCTGCTCCACCTGTGCGCTTCCACAGTCTACTCATTCTCTCTCTCTCATTGATTACTCGGATCCTAACCGTTTGCTGGAGGCGCGGAGAGCGCGCGAGCTGAAGCATTGCAGTCAAGACTTACCCATTCATGATTTATTAGAGATTTAATTATCGAATGGCGGATTCGGAAATAATCGCTTTAGTACATTCGGCATGCAATTATACAATAATAATATTAATATATATTATTAATATTAATATATATTACATTTTCATATATATATTAATATTAATATTAATACCGGGAATTGTCCCAGTTCTCCCGATGGCCAGTCCGCGCCTGATTTTTCACAAACACGCAGAACGCGCAGGCTTTATATATTATCTTTTTTGCGGCTTAATATTCACAGACACTATTCCATACTGCGTTTTGAATCAAGTTTACTGACCTACCTTTGATTTATTTGTCCAAAATGTGGAATATTCCGTCCGCGTTAGGCTGGGAAGTCCGTTTTTATGACTGGATTCTACAAACTGCTACAAACTAGTCTGTGTTTTCCGCATCGCAGAAATTATAGGGCCGTATGTTTTAGAGTAGTCATTGCAATTTGGGAAAGAAATCAATTAAATCTGTATGTGGATGTGTGTGAATATTCAAATGTAATCCCCTTTGTAATTGTTAACATTTTCATAACTGTAATTTAATTACTAATTTTTTCTTAGTAACTGTAACTGATTACAGTTACATTTTTTTTGTAATTAAATTACGTAACGCCGTTACATGTAACTAGTTACTCCCCAACACTGGTAGGGATTCTGCTAGAGAAACCACTTCTCCCGATACACCAGTAAAGGACAAGGTCTTAATTTCTGTGCTGCTGGTCATTAACATATGAAAGGTCTGACAGCCACCAGTTCTCACGACCAGCAGTGTTTCAGCTGTATATGTCCATGGAACGTCATGGATTCCTGTATATGTCCGTGTACACGGAGTATGTGGGCATTTCTGGAAATGTACTGTTCTGTCTAACTTGGCTCAGGTAATTTCCACATATATCCAGCAAACCGCAGTTTACCATGGCCAGATATTACCAGATTTGACTCTTTTCATGCAGTGTTTTATTTTTTGCAAAAGTCCCTTTAGGGGCTCCATAATTCTAAACCTTAAGAAAGTTTTTTTTTTTTTTTTTTTTGGTCTAGTAAACTGGGAAATCAATGGTCACCAAAACTATTTAGTTACCTGCAAAGTCATACAGGTTTGGAACGACCTGAGGGTGAGTAAATGATGACAGTTTCCATTTTTGTGCACTCTTTAATCTACAGTGGAGGGAGGTTGATTTATACCTCCAAGCTCCTCAAAGGACAAAAAGCTAAAGTAATCGATGTCATGTGCCTTGTTTATAGCCCATTAGTTTTTTTTTTTTTCCATTGATGACATCACACCTGATGCATCTTAACTTTCAAAAAAACAGAGAAAAGATTAGAGACTAGAGCTTCCAGTGAAGGCAAGTTTTTCAGCAGTTCTCTTTCATTTCAGTCTGTACTTATGATTTTGATGGTATAATAAACATCAGTTTCGTGGGAAAAAATGCTTGGATGTTGATCTTTCTGATTAATTAAAGAAAACGGGTTTGGAAAAACATGACGGAGTAAATGATGACAAGTTTTGGACATTAAAAGGGATTCTGTCATTTATGCACCATGTCGTTCCAAACCTGTACGACTTACTTTCTTCTGTGGAATGTAGTGTATTTTTGTCCAAAGACTGGAAGCGAATGGGAACGGAAACGGTTTGGTTGCCAACATTCTTCAATATATCTTTTATGTTCTGCAGAAGAAAGTCAGTCATACAGGACTGGAACGACATGAGGCTGAGTAAATTAACTGTGAAAAAAAAAAAAAAACCCTCAACCTGCTGGTGTAAAACACATTTTTTATTTCAAAGCAGAACAACAAGAAAACACGTTTTTTTTTTTTTTTTTTTTAATAACCAAAAACGGTCAGAAACCACACATATCTAGGCAAAAAACAACGGTCAAAAGTTCAACTCTGAACATGGAATGTAAAAACAAGATCAGTTCCAAGACAGTAAGGATAAAAATGGCAAACAATGAAGATTAAGTTGATCTAGTCTTTAAATAGTAGAACAGTGCAACAATAAAATGTGTACAGTACATCACAATCGCATTCACGACTAACCCATTCATGATTTTATTAGAGAGTTTAATTATCCGAATGGCGGATTCGGAAATAATCGCTTTAGTACAATCGGCATGCAATTATACAATAATAATCTTAATATAGATTATTAACTACTAATATATATACCATTTTCATAATAATATAATTAATATTAATATTAATCCCGGAATGTCCCATGGTCTCCCGAATGGCCAGTGCCGCGCTGATTTTTTTTTCAACAACCGCAGAACGCTCGGCTTTATTATTAAGCTTTTTTTTTGCGGTTAATATTTCACAAGACACTAGCCCTGGCGCTTTGCCTCACAGTTTACTGACCTACCCTTTGATTTATTTTGTCCAAAATGTGGAATATCCCGTCCGCGGTTCAGGCCTAGGAATTCCGTCCGTTTTTATGACTGGATTCTACGAACCAGACTGTGATTTCCGCATCGGCAGAAATTATAGGGCCGTATGTTTTAGAGTAGTCATTTGCAATTTGGGAAGAAAGAAATCAATTAAATCTGTATGTGGATGTGTGTGAATATTCAAATGTAATCCCCTTTGTATTGTTAACCTTTTCATAACTGTAATTTAATTACTAATTTTTTCTTAGTAACTGTAACTGATTAAAGTTAAATTTATTTTGTAATTAAATAACGTAACGCCGTTAACATGTTAAATAGTTTACTCCCCAACACTGGTAGGGATTCTGCTAGAGAAACCACTTCTCCCGATACACCAGTAAAGGACAAGGTCTTAATTTCTGTGCTGCTGGTCATTAACATATGAAAGGTCTGACAGCCACCAGTTCTCACGACCAGCAGTGTTTCAGCTGTATATGTCCATGGAACGTCATGGATTCCTGTATATGTCCGTGTACACCGGAGTATGTGGGCATTTCTGGAAATGTACTGTTCTGTCTAACTTGGCTCAGGTAATTTCCACATATATCCAGCAAACCGCAGTTTACCATGGCCAGATATTACCAGATTTGACTCTTTTCATGCAGTGTTTTCAAAAATTCCAAAAATCCCCTCAATGAACTCCAAAACTTAAGAAAGTTTTACATTTTTTTTTTTTGGTCTATAAACTGGAAATCAATGGTCACCAAAACTATTTAGTTACCTGCAAAGTCATACAGGTTTGGAACGACCTGAGGGTGAGTAAATGATGACAGTTTTCCATTTTTTTGTGCACTCTTTAATCTACAGTGGAGGGAGGTTGATTATTACCTCCAAGCTCCTCAAAGGACAAAAAGCTAAAGTAATCGATTTTTTTTGTCATGTGCCTTGTTTATAGCCCCATTAGTTTTTTTTTTTTTTTTTTTCCATTGATGACATCACACCTGATGCATCTTAACTTTCAAAAAAACATCAGAGAAAAGATTAGAGACTAGAGCTTCCAGTGAAGGCAAGTTTTTCAGCAGTTCTCTTTCATTTCAGTCTGTACTTATGATTTTGATGGTATAATAAACATCAGTTTCGTGGGAAAAAAATGCTTTGATGTTGATCTTTTCTGATTAATTAAAGAAAACGGGTTTGGAAAAAAAAAAAACAACATGACGGAGTAAATGATGACAAGTTTTGGACATTAAAAGGGATTCTGGTCATTTATGCACCATGTCGTTGCAAACCTGTACGACTTACTTTCTTCTGTGGAATGTAGTGTAGTTTATGTCCAAACAATGGAAACGAAAACCAACGGAAACGGTTTGGTTGCCAACATTCTTCAATATATCTTTTATGTTCTGCAGAAGAAAGTCAGTCATACAGGACTGGAACGACATGAGGCTGAGTAAATTAACTGTGAAAAAAAAAAAACCTCTCAACCTGTGGTGTAAAACATTTTTTTATTTCAAAGCAGAACAAGAAACACGTTTTTTTTTTTTTTTTTTAATAACCAAAAACGGTCAGAAACCACACATATCTAGGCAAAAAACAACGGTCAAAAGTTCAACTCTGAACATGGAATGTAAAAACAAGATCAGTCTAAGGATAAAAATGGCAAACAATGAAGATTAAGTTGATCTAGTCTAAATGAATGTCTTTTCTTTAAAGGAGAACAGTGAAACATAAATGTGTACAGTACATCACTCACAAAAATCTTTGTTTAAACACCTTCAAATAATCTGTTGTCAAAAACATATACCTACAACATCTTTCACCAAGCTGCACTACACTCCACTTAGTACGCTCCTACTAGCCTGGATGCACTCTCCGCTAAAGCTCACGTTCAACTCACTTCACCTTCCCACGACGGCGAGGCCGACGAAACCAGTCAAAGCAAACTAAAACAGAGCTGCATCAAGGCATACACTTTCAAAAAAATAAAAAAAATAAAAAAAAAACAATCCACCCCACGACTCAACATCACTTGGCGTCCATCTTTGCCATCTCCTGCAGGTATATCCCAATGCTCTCGCTGTCAAACAGAACAAAGTAAATGTTCTTCAGAGAGGAGGTGGTTGCTGAGACAAAATGGTTTGAAATGGCCTTCAGTATTAGCTGGGCTGCTGTCTGCTTTGGGAAACCATTTCTGGGGGAACAAAAACCAAAGAGGTGAGATGTTTTCTGGGAGCTATTTCTCGCCACAGTCACTTCGAAACACAGCCATGCCTTAAATGATCTTCAAATCGAGTTGACTTTTGATCTGAGAGCCAAAGGACATTCATGCTGTGTGAATGATTGTGATGCTCACCGTCCGGCGGGTAGCGAAGGGAAGGCCACCGACTTGAGCTTCTTCTCCTCGGCAGCAGACAGACAGTTCTTGACTGTTTTCTCCAGCTGATCTTCGCACTTCTCTGAACCCCACTGAGGAACGTGACAATGGATGATGAAACGTGCTGCCATCCCACTGGCTTGGCTCACAGCCACTGCACAGAGCAGAGGGAATAAGAAACGCTCCGGTCACAACAGCAGCAGCACACAAAAACATCGTTCTTCAGCATCTCTTAAAGTTACCAGACTCTTTGATCAAAGGATTGAGGAAAACGAGTCACTGTTTTGGGTTGATTTTCTATTGTATGTCATGTAGCAATCTTTGTAAAACACTTTTTAGTGTGCAGAACGGAGCAAGCTATAAAAATCTTCATTCACTACTGAAGATTTTGCACTTTTCCGGGCATGTAAATGATCCTAAAAATCCCTGGTATCACTAGGTTTCCATGACAGCTTTACTTTTTTCTATATTAAAATATTTAACAAGGTCATTTCCTGCTAGAGCACACACACTAATTTAAGTCTGCTTGAGTCAAGTAATGTGTGTGACTTCAACCTGATGCAACCTCCAAAGGTCCCTGGCTTTTTCTCAGCTCCTTGACGGTCTCTAGGAAATCTTTTCCTCCTGCTTTCTCCAGAGCGTTACCTGTGTGACAGCACAGAAAACACATTCGCTTTTGACCATATATTTCAAAAAGAGGCTGAAACATCTCTTTAAATATTCAGGCAAATCAACACCCGCTACACAAATCTAGCATTTTGCCAGCTAGCACATGTAGTTGCCATTCATTTAATAGTAGCTAACAGCACTGTAATGCACTGACCGATTCCCTCTTTCAGATCGATCTCTGCGTTTGTGGGATTGATGATTCCCTCCACCTTGATCGTGCCGATTTTGCTGATTTCACTCTCTGTAAGAGACAGCTGATAAACAAAGCAAAGTTAACTAATTATTACATTGTCAAGTCTTAAATCACCAGTGTATTAGAAATGCTATCATAAATATCAGTAGTAATATATATTCACAACTGCCGAGAATCAAAACTGTAAATATTGTGATGATTCTGAGGGGTGATGAATTTTAGTCTTGCGTGGCAAATCTGAATTTTATTACTTCCATTTAGGGGTCGCCAAGGCTGATATATCATTTCTTTTGATAAAGTTGTAAAGTGGAGTAGATGGTATATTTACACATTTTAAAATTTTTATTTGTCGTATTTTTGTATACTGAAGCCCTAGGGTGCCGTCATATGCTGTTATAGATTTTTTAATTAAATTCATATTGGCTCCATATTTATTTTTAATGATTTTTAACCAGTACTATGTAAAATAAATATTATTTTATCATATATATCAGCTTTAGATTGCCCAGGGACCACCCTGCAGACTTGATAATGTGCTCTGTAAGTGTTAAAATAAATAAAAAAAATAAATTCTCAGTAATGAGTGATTACGTGCATAGCTATTTCCACCTTTTGTCCAAGGAATAAGCTTTTCGCAGAGAGAATAGTAAAGCCCTCTCCTGGTCCGTCTTCAGTTGTTGTGTTGGCATCTGCTTCTTTGTCATTCTCTGTGCTTTTCTGCATTAAAGAAATGTCTTTTATTAATCTCACAGACAAACACAGTACCAGAGCAACATATCTATGACACTGCACGCACTTTGGGTTTGCGGCCTGGTTTTCCTTTGCTCTTTTTGCTGGGTTTCTTGATGGGTTTGCGGTTCACCCTCTTCTCGGGAACGGTCACCTGAGTCTCCGCCTTCGCCTTGGCGCCTCTCTTCTTGGAGAGCAGCTCAGGGTGGATGCGAGGCAGAACGCCACCGTTTGATATGGTCACCCCTCTGAGCAACTATCCAATAACACAGAAAAACAAACTCATCATTGGCATTGGAATACAATTGTTAAAATGTGGATCCTAAAACATTTTGCAGTGCTACACTACCAAAAAAAAAAAAAAACTGGAATGATTAAGATTTTTAGTGTTATTAAAAAAAGCCTCCTGTGCTTTCCAAAGCTGAATTTATTTAAGAAAAACCCCCCCAGAAATATTCAATATTATTGGAATATTCTTGCAATTTAAAACAACTATTATTCTATTTAAATTTATTTAAAATGTATTTTTTCCTGTGAGGCAAAGCTGAAATTTCCAGTCTTCAGTGTCACATGATCCTTCATTCTGACATCATGATTTGCTGCTCAGAAAAACATTTCTTATGATCAAAATTGTTTTTCCTGCTTTAAAGTAAAAACTTTAACATTAATTATATTAAGAAATGTTTTTTGAGCAGCAAATCAGCATATTAGTATGATTTCTGAAGGACACTGGAGTAAAGATGCTGAAAATTCAGCTACATCATCACAGGAATAAATGACATTTTATAGTTATTAAAATAGAAAACAGTTATTTTAACAAATACTATTTCACAATATTACTGTATTTTCCATCAAATAAATGCAACTTTGGTGAGCATAAGAGACAAAAACATTAAAAACCTTTATTACTCCAAACCTTTGACCAGTAGTGGATATAAGAAGTTTGTGTAGCCTAACCAGTATAAAAGTAGGCTACTTAAGCGAAGGTGCCATAGTAGCCTACAGCAAAAAAAAGTGTACTGCAAGTAGTTTTTGGACACACATTAACCCTAACCGACCTCAGTCTGTTTTAACATGTCATTCATTACCTGGTTGAGTTCTTCGTCATTGGCCACTGCCAGCTTGATGTGTCGTGGAGTGATTCTCCCCTTCTTGTTGTCTCTTGCTGCATTTCCAGCCAACTCCAAGATCTCAGCTACAAAAACATCAGTGCAACAGAGACTCTCACAAGACTCTCAGAACCGTAATATAATTAAACCACTGCATAATGATAATTTTAGTTTTTTTTTTGGTAACACATTATTTAATTCCACAACGGAGGAGGATCTGGATTCCCACCTGCTAAGTACTCAATGACAGCTGCCATGTAGACGGGGGCGCCCATGCCAATGCGATACTTATGGGTTCCTGTGCGCAAGTAACGCATCATCCTCCCGACAGGAAAAATGACTCCTGCTCGGGAAGAACGAGACAGCTTGGTGATCTTTTTCTTTCCTCCTCTGGCTGACATCCTGCCTTTTCTGTTGAGAAAAACATAATATTTCTGTCATCATCATCTTTCGATCAAGGTAAGACGTAATCGAAACATCAGTCGTGTGAGCGGAGCAGACCCACCTCCTCTTGACTCACAGTGCCACTGGATGGAATACCTACAGGTGGATCAAGATAAAATGTTTCATTCATTAACGTCTCTTCAGCAGATGATGATCACAGACATGCTTTTATCCAGGAAAATGACTAAATTAGTACAAGAACAAAGTTAATACCTAGGCACATTAAAAAAAAGTTAAGGGATTTTTCACTACATTGACTTTCGATGACACGCATATGAACAAAACTTTCAAGTTTGGTTAACTCAGATCTGAAATATGCGTAATGAGATGATGTATAACCAAAAAACTAAAATCTAAATGCCACATATTGATTTGCGCCATCTTG
Source organism: Cyprinus carpio (assembly GCF_018340385.1). NCBI lineage: Eukaryota > Metazoa > Chordata > Actinopteri > Cypriniformes > Cyprinidae > Cyprinus > Cyprinus carpio. The sequence goes on along the minus strand of NC_056584.1, from coordinate 7,930,160 downwards.
TGATTAAAAATGGGTATAGCACACATATGTCTGCGAGATGTTTGTTAAAGATCGCTTCATCTGGAAAGAATCTGCTGTGTACAAACATCTGATAGACGTCTGTTTTACATACGTTCTACATTATAAACATCTTAAAGACATTTTCTAAACATCTGTTTGACATCTGATAGGAAACGTCCTATAGACACGTTGCAAACATTGATAGCACACGTGCATCAGAGATGTCTATTTACATCTGCAAGACATATTTTTAGTGTCTGCTCTTCTGCAACGCATCCATAGGACGTTTCCTATCAGATGTCAAATAGACGTTTAATAAACGTCTTTAAGATGTTTATGATTTTAGAACGTATGTAAAACAGCAGATGCTTTCCAGATGAAGCGCTCCTTAACAGACATCTTGCTATCTGGGAAACGTTCAGCGTACGGTTGCAGCCAATCACACAGCCTTTCAAAGCAGACTCTGTGCTATGCTGAGAATGAAAAGTATACCGTCTTGCTATACTTATTATTATTATCATTATAATATGGTAAGCATAAAATCTTTAATGGTTAAAAGCGCACAAGGTACAAACAGCAAGAGAGACACAGAGAGACTTACATAAACTAGAGAAAGACAGCTAACTAATCCATAAAAAAACTGTAACTTAAATTCCTGATTAATACTTTTTTACAAATAAATACTGTTGCTGTGTTCGTCTTACTGTCCAATCAGTATGCCATATTTATTTAGTAAACAGCCATGTAATTAGCAGGACAATGTACATATTTAAGGTGAATATTGAGACATATATATATATATATATTTTTTTTTTTTTTTTTTGATGAAATGTAACCTGGACATGTTCTTACAAGTTTCATGAGATTTACCCATATTAAAATTGTTCATAAGCACTGCATGCCATAAGGTATTTATTTATGTAGACCAATTCTTTATATATTATAATCATTTATTTATTTAGCAGACTAAAATAAGACATGGAAATCTCTCTCGTTAGCCCAACACAAATATGACCCAGGGTTTGCGAACGGCATTCCGACTGTGAAGCAGCGCGTCGCGTCGCCTCTCTCTCTCTCTCGGCACAGCCTGCAGCGACCCCGCACTGCCATCGCAAATTAAAGGCGCAGCGCTTGCTTTAAGACAAACAACAGACATGCATAAACACAGAGCTGGATTACTCCCCGCTATAAAAAGTTTCGCCTCAAATATAAGTGACAAAAGACCCGCCTCCTGCCAGCCACAGCACGTTAACAGCATTACATTCAGTCGGGATGCGGTACGTGATCGCGAGGCCGTCGCCGAATCCGCGATTCAAAGCGTACGATCAAAGGCCTCGCCTTAACTTCACCGCTTCTTCGTCAAATGCACACAAAAACACGGACATGCTTGTTTTCCAAACACATTCGGTCGTGCACAAATGCATATTCTTGGTTTTTAACCCCACTCCTCCCACATCAGCTCACCCCCATTTTGTTTTTACCTCGTTGTATTTACATACAGTAAAAGACCCGTTCTACAGCGCAAGCGAGTGATGCATTTCGACGCGACGCGACACAGCTGGACCGTTGTTGTGATAATCAACGCATCTGCAAGCGAGCTGCGTGCAGCTTGTTTTTATTTTATTTGTTTATAATGCGAATCCCGTCGTTTCGTCGCGTACAGTGTGCTCGAGCCGTATTCGCATGCATCGCACCGCGCGCTTTTTATCAACTCAGTATCTCGTGCCAGTATTTACCTGTGTGTTCTCTACAAATGCTGCATGTACGAAATATATCTGTCCTCTGCCAGGCGCATATAAGGAGGAGTTCCTGGTCTTATTCCTATTCTCTGTCCTTGTGTGCTGAGCCTCTGCTGTTCCTTAAAAAATACAGAGAGAGACCGCGAAAAACTACAGCAGCCAGTACCCCCGTACTGTCGATGGAGGCAGGCTTTAGGCTGCTGCTGCTTCTCATTTAAAAAACATTACCTTCAAGATATGAAATGCATTTAGCATGAATTGCATTGGATGCACTCTAATGTATCTATAAGCGAATATGGGATATTATGTGGATCAGGGGCGATTCTAGGATTTTCATTTTAGGGGGCTTAACCCCCAATGAGGGTATAATAATAAATTATAATAAAAAAAAAAAAAAAAAACAAAATGTTTAGGTTAGGGTGGTATACTAAACTTATTGCAAAGCTTTTTTATTTAGAGTAATATAAGCCAAATGCAAGTATTCCTGATCACTCACACGTTTACTGTACAAACACACAATTTTACTGTTTGCATATTTTGCATTTCTATTACAAACATCTTTCTATGCTCAAGTATACGCTCGAGTACTGTCTTTCACTGTCTTTAATCATTTGTGTGCATGACTGTATGGTAGTTAATGCCACATGCACTGTAATATGTGATTGTTTAATAAGCAACATGATTGTTTAATAACATGATAGTTTTTATATATATATATAAATATAAAACTATCATGTTGCCCCATGACATTATGTAACCTGTATTTATGATAACTGCACAGATGCAAATATTTTTTTTTGTTTGTTACTTATTTTTTATTTTGAATGTTCTTCAGATCTCCTTTTACAACAATTACTTGCACACAGAAACAATATCCTTTACAGGGGATCATAACATTCACGCATCCTTACATGTATGATCAATTCCACAGAAAAATATGTCCAAAAATACAAGGAAAAGAAGACAGATGCAGATATTATAACAGTCTATCGAAAAACTCACACCTGGTCCTCCGTTTCTCGCTCTGCGCCGCCGCGGATTGAAGAACGCACTGAAAGACGGGGAGGAGCAGAAGCATGTCGCCGGTTTCATTTGAAATTTAAAGGGGACTGAAGCCTGATTTATTACCCTTGTCCAAATACCCATACTTTCGGTCTTGACCACCTGAGAGCGCGTGCGCGCGACAGGAAGAAACACGCCAAAGCGCAGTGCTTAATGGACACTATCCACACTATCTCTAACACTGCTCGGCTTAGTGTATCCAGAGCCCGTCATTCTCTGGTGTATCCCATTATGCATCATGCTGTGGAAATAAATCGTTAGACTTTTTGCCAAAATCTCGCGAGAGGTCAAGGAAACCTTTCCAATATGTAAAAAAATTTTTTTTACATGTAATTTAGTTGAGTAGTGATGATAATTATTTTATACAACATTTGCCCCAGCTAACAAAAGTACGTAACTGCAACGTAACTGCAACGTAATCTGGTGACCAAAGTTTCGTCGTGGCGACGTAACTAGTTACGTCGTGGCAACCGGAAAAGTGAAAGGTGCGTATACGTCGCCACAACGTAACTTTGTGACGTTACCAGTAAGTAACTGCAACGTCGTGGCAACGTCGCGAATCGGTAGTTGTGTGCTGGTAATCAGTTGGTAATTTTTGATAATTATTTATTTTTTATGGGCGGACATGCAGTAGTTTAATCTAATTTATGTCCTCATATGCCCAAACTAATTTAAAAGGCTGTTTCAGCAGCTGTGAATAATGAATACAGACTCGAAATGAATTCAGTTCATTTATTAACAAACAAATATGACCAGTAATACACCCAAATTATTAATAAAAAACATAGGATATACAGCAAAATGTGAATGAAAGCATTCAGCCCATACAGAAGCATAGATAGATTAAAATATATTAATAATAAATAAATGTCCATATATTTAAATATCTATATCCTTCTGTTAGCATCCAGGGTCAAAACATTATGCACAAATATTCAAGTCTTAGTAGGCACTCAGCCCATTGCATTTAAATATTTAAGAGCCATCATTAACCATGCACACAATTCATCAACTAATCACATGCTCCCACAATAATACATCAGCTAATCACACCCTTAACCAAACCACTACAAACAATTAACTGAAAATCATATGCAATATCTTATTAACAGATGTATTATAGCAAATCAGGTTTAATGAATCTCACACCTAACATACATCATTATGGCCAGTTCACACTGCCACAAAAACTATTTAAAAAAACATGCTTATTTTGTTTTGTTTGAACTGTTGGAGTATGGCGGTGTGAATTGGCTTTTAGGTGCTTTGGACACCAAAAAAAACTATTAATGTTAATTGCTAAAACAGTATATATAATGTTTATGCAATTAACATTAAATTCTTAAATCTTCAGTAATTCTTACTTTCTCTATGCTTGCAATATTCAAGTGTTCATGTCCCTGAGTAATCTGCATCAACCGAAGTATGCTAGTAGACAGCAGTCCATATGAGAGAGATGTCTGGTGTGGATGGTGGATCTGGAACTGAGTTTTGTCACATCTCTTGATTATCTGTTTTCACAAACTGCCCTGAAATACAATTCAAACATTACCAATGATTGTTATAAATGTAACGTAAGGCTCTTACAATCATAATGCTCATTTTGGCCTCTACAGCTCATTTTGGAAATATAGTTAATATCAGTAATATGCAGCATGCACAATACAAGGAAGTAGTCAGTAACATCATCACTTTGAGGTATGATATATATATATGATATATCAGTAAGGCTACTTAAAGAAAAAATAAAATGAATAAATTAAGTTGTGTTGTGTTATGCATTCAAATAGTTAAACATGCTAAAACACAGAATTTGGTAACAATAATAATAATTAAAAAAAAAATGGTGAGAAAAAATAAAACATTTCATAGGGCCCTAAACATGTATTTTTTTTGTTGTTGTTGTTGTTGTTATTAAACTTTTAATAAATTAATGTGAAAATGTATATACTATTAAAAAGGAGTTGAGAAAAATTAAATGGGAAAAAAACTTTTTTTTTTAATTATAGTGGAAATCAGTTTACTAAAAAAAACTTGACTGACTGCTACTTTAAAGGGATATTATTTGTGTTGTTTATTATTTATTTTTATTTATACTATATTATTTTGTGCAATTACTTGCTAGTCAGTTGAGTATGTGGCAAAACCTTTTGCAGTGTTTACATGTTGTTTATACCTGCATAAAATGTATTAAAATAGATGTTTAATTTCATTAAGTACAATTTGATTTCAAAATGCACCTACATTTTTTTTGCATTTTGTGTTTTTCAGTTGAATAAAAGACCATTTTTTCCTATATATTTCATCAAGGATTTCTTTAAAAAAAAAAGTTTAAAAATCTCGTCTCGTCTCGTTCTCGTGAACCCAGTCTCGTGTCTCATCTCGTGGGATAAGTGTCTCGTCACACCCATAGTAGCCAGACCAAGAGATACGATAGATTTCTTTTGCATATCTGACAGTGTAACATTAAGCAAAAGTATTTCAAATGATTTAAATCTGTATCCTGTTTTCTGAGTAACATTGAGTATATCACTATATATTGTTGCAACACCACCTCCATGACCTGTCTGACAGGGCTCATGCTTATAACATTAGTTTGATGGAGTAGACTCATTTAGACCAATATAATCATTTGGTTTGAGCCAGGTTTCAGTCAAGCAGAGTACATCAAAACTATTATCTGTGATCATTTCATTTACAATAACTGCTTTGTGTGTGTGTGCACTTTGGATGGGTTAAATGCAGAGCACGAATTCTGAGTATGGGTCACCATACTTTTTATCACTTTCCTAATAAAGTACCCATCCGAGTCATTAATGTTAACCAACAAAAGATGTTAAATAAATATGTAAAGTGAACCTACTGTATATGAAAAATGAGTTTAATTTGTATTAGAGTTTAATATCTCTTTCGTATTTTTCTTATTGTCTTATTCTGCATCTTTCAAAAACGATAAATTATATATATTATATATGAACAACTATAATTTTTTATAAGTTGCTCCCTTTTCATTACTGTTAAAGGTATAGTTCACCCAAAAATGAAAATTGTCATCATTTATTCAAGTTTTTCCAAATTCTATCCTTGATTCAAATTTCTCATAAGCTTAATTGATTAGGTCTAAAGAGAGAAGAATTAATTACTATTTTTGTTTGAAGACTACATATAATGACTAAAAGTTGAAAAAAATGCAATGACTTTTCATAGACTAAAACTATGAAAGACACAAAAGACTAAAATGTGACTAAGACTATTAAGCAATTTTCGTCTCAAGATAAAGACTAATACTAAATCAAAAATGCCTGTCAAAATTAACACTGGAACAGATACAGTCTTTATTGATTGGACAGCGCAAGTACTTCTATTTAAGCGGGTAGAACAAAAGCCATCATAGCAGTTATTTGAGAATTGGCTTACTAGTCAATGGAGTGTAGAGTTCTGGAGATGTTGTCCGAGAGCAGCTCCGCTCCGACTCTGCTGGGGTGCAGGCCATCAGAGCGAAAAAAGCCTAGGACGCTCCCAGAAAAGATTCCAATTATTAACAAAGAGCAGTTTCTGTTCTTTACACCATGACAATAACCATTCATTTAAAGCAAAAAGTCTACTGAACCTTTCGTGTCCTCATCTATACATGGGAAGTGGTCCTGACACGATGATCATCGTGCAGGCGATATGCTGCGCACCGTCTCGATCAGGCTCCTGAAGTCCCTCTTTAGTGTCTGCGTCTGCCGCAGCTTGGTATCGTTAACCCCGGCGTGAAGCACGACCGCTCCGATGCTCTCTTCACCCTTCAGGATCGCGGGTATCTGTGCAGAAATATCAAGAACACGAGCACCAGGGAAACAGTGAGTGTGCACATTACCTTCAGCTAACATAGCACGAACGTGCCGGATAATGGAGTCTCTGACGAACACAGAGTCGTGTTCTTTCTCGTGAAGTGGAGCAAATAGGTTTCCAGTGGAGATCACGAAGACCGGAGGCAGCGGGGGGAGAGAGGTTGTCACCCAGGACCTGGCTCATGTCTTACGCTGTGGCACAGGGTGAAGGACATCTGGGAAGATCACGTCCTGGGTACAACGGACCTGTGCAGAGAACCACACAGAGTAGAGGGGGTGGGAGAGTTAGCAGCGTGCTGTATACTTACCCTGGACTTATGAGCGTCAACCCCTGAATGTTTCCAGCACGGCTCTCTGCTCTCTCAGCTGAGCCTGCTTCTCCACGAGGTCACGGATCTGCTTCTCCAGGGCCTCCAGCTCCTTATTAGAAATAAACAAACTAGAGAATAAGGGAAAATACAAAATAAAAAATACAAAAAAAATCTTAAGATACCAGAATTTGTTTACAATGAACAATCAAAACGTGTTTGAAACAGTGGTTTGAAATAGTTTCAGCCCATTTTAGACTGTGTGCAAGTGACGTCACTGACAGACCCTACAGTGCAGACTTTCAGGTTAAATTACTTCCATTTATCTATTGACAAATTATCAGCAAAACATTTACAAAGCTATCAAAACCGCCCCTTTACACATAAGATGTGATTAAAAGCCCAAACTTTCATTAATAAGAGCTCAAATCAATTATGCTATAGTTTTGTTTCTACGCTAGCGTAATATTTGCTAACAAACATTTCAGATAATTAAGGAAAGATACCATATCACAGAGGTATAAATATTAACAAAAGTACTTAAAGTAGACTGTGGATGATATTAACATATGTTACTTAACCAATCTGTTGCAGTTGTTGAACTTTTCTTTGGTATAACTGACGAGAAACAGAGAAAGTGTCAGACGAGTCCTCTCCTCTCCAGCAGCTGATGACGTGTCCGCGGTTGCCATGGTAACTCTCAACGGCTAGTAAAAACAATAATATTAAAAAAGAGTTTTAGCATCTTTACCGAGTTCAAGACTTTTGTTTTTACTTTGTTTTATACATTTTATCAACCTATTTATTTATTATAAATTGTAAGACTCACCTCAGAAAAGCTAATTGTCAGCCACAGTTGAAGTGAAAAGTGCCTCAAACAAACGCGCTGTCCTCCTGATACAGTATCTGCGGCAGATGAGATGGTGTAGCCAGTCTGTGTCATTATTTCACGTTCATAACTCCTTACGAAATAGAAAGTTTCACAAAATGTATTTCCTTTCTTGTCAATACTGCGGTGTGTCAGCTGTGGAAGCGCGCGTGCTGTATGTCACGTCACTATATTAAAAACATGTCCATACATGACTTGGTGAAAAGAAACACATTTTATCTTTAAGGAACGTTTAATCTTGTGTCTGAAGTTTAATTACACTTTTTAAATATCACTATACTCAGAGAGCATATAAAGCACGTACAAAAGTTATGGTAATGAAATTACGTGCATACGACGTTGTAGTTACGTTGCCAGTAAGTCATGAAGTGACCAATATACAGGGGCGGCGTTAGGGGTGGGCTAAGGGGGCTGGAGCCCCGAATGTTTTCAGTAAAGCCCCTAATGTTTTTATTACCACCATGCCATCAATGAGTTTTCATGCCCAATAAAGTAATTTATATTAGAATTTAATTGAATGAATGAATAAATAAATAAATGAATAAATAAATAAATAAATAAATATCTCTCGACTCTCACGTCTACAGTGTCTGTCAATTTACGCGTTGTCATTCACACCCGATGAACAGAGCCAGAGTCAAAATCAGGGTCTGACTGAGATGTAAACTGGCCAACCATCGATGAGCGTCTGTACGATCCAGCCAATGATATGAGATCTTTTGAGCCAGGTGGTTTGATGGCGTGTAGTATTTTACTAGATCAATTTATTTGAAAACTGAAATGGATATTTCAAAATTCTTCAAAAGAATAGACAACATTTAGACGCCAAGAAACAACAGCTTCAGGTATCTGTAACTTTTAATCATAGTATTATATTTCTTTTTCGGTTTTAACTTGTGTCTGATTTAACGTTACATTTTGAACATCTGACAGTTAACGTAACGGTTGCGCATCACAGTCTTTAAGACACACACACACAGAGCGGTTATAATGTTTGGTTAGCACGGTCTGTGGCAGACTTTTCGTGTCAGGGCAACAATTCAATAAACAAGATAATAAAAAAGACACATTTCGCAAAGGAAATGGTTCCAAACAAAGCATGTTGTTGTGCTCTGCAGCAACACACAGCAGTGTTTACTGAATAAATTTGCTCGAGTAAATGATTCACTGACCCATTCATAAAAACAGTTGCTTACTTTTTTCTGAATGAATCATCTGTTTCGAACGAATCCATTGATTAAATGACTGAACGACTCACTCATTAAGGCAGTGGCTTACCGCCACCTAGTGGCAAAGTACCATTCTAATTTTTTTCATCATTTCATATTTCTGTATTCCAAATTTTATATTTGATACATTAGCCTCATAAGATTATTTATGCAATTTGTAAGTGCTGTGTAAGTGCTCCTTCAAAAATATAAGTGTATAGAGCCCTGTGTTTTATAATTATCCTTGCTTTTAGTGTTTGTGTGTGTATTATGTATGTGAGTGTATGTATAAAGTAAGAATAAGGTAGCCTATAAAATGTAATATGTGCAGGAAGAATGGGTGAAGTTTTTTTTTTGTTATTATAGATTCTTTATTCACCTTTTTTTTAATCTATTCTCACAAAAATCATGCCGTTAAGTGAAGACTATTAAAACAATAATAGAGCTGAGCTTGCTATTTTATCATGTCTTAGATGAGGTCAGCAAGGAAAGAAGAGGCTTTAGAAGGTGAAAGGGATGATCTAGGAACACTGCAGACAGGTCCAAAACACGTGAAGCTTCAGCAGTATACCTTTACCCAATTTGGAACACAGCAGAGAGCTTTTAATAAGAATTGGCTAAACGGATTTCAGTGGCTTGTGTATTCTGTATCCAGAAATTCTGCATTCTGCTTTTCTTGTCGTCTCTTTGGCAAGCATCATATCCGAAACAGCAAAGACACATTAACAAGTGCAGGTTTCTCCAACTGGAAAAGGGCTTTAGAATCATTCAGAGAGCATGAACAAAGTAGCCTTCATAAGGCTTCCATGACATGCTGGAAGAGCTACAAAACAATTGAAACACATGGAGATATGAATGATGCACAGACTTCAGTAGAGGGTACGGTTTATCTGCCAGACTGAATAACTTGAATCTGTTTACTGTAATGCATAAACACAGAGATAAAGTCCTTTGACCGGTATCTCTTTGTAGAGTAGAAGTATGTCAGTGCACTGCTTAATGTTTGCTTCTTATCCCTGTTCTACCAGGACGAGTTTAGCCAGTCAGGCTTGATTGGAAAAGAAAAGAAAACTGAGAGACAGAGACAAAAAAAAAAGCGAGATAAAGACACAACATCAGCATATGTGTCAGGATACAAGGGATAAACTTAAAATAAAATGTTTTAAATTTGTTTTTTATTGTTTTTTGTCTATATTTTAAACAAGGTACATCTTTCTGATTTATTAAAATAAAAAGTCACATACATGGATTTTTTTCTGGGCTAAGCCCCGGATCTCCACTCACCCTAGAACCCACACAACTAATATATAACGAATAGAGAACCTTTCTGGGACGTTCTTGGTTATCTGGTCACGTTGGAAGGACGTACTGACGACGTTGTGAGTTGGTACTGGGATGGTAACAAAATTACAGTCATGCGACGTCGTAGTTACGTTGTCAATTGGTAAGTCACGGAATTACCAATAATTACCAATACGTTACGTAACTGTTACGTCGTGTGTTAGCAGACATTTACTTGATGCGTCCGTAAATTCGCTTGGGTGCACGCGCAAAAATGACGATGTTGACAGAAGTATATGGCAAGCCAAAAGAGTCAGAATTACGCTATTGATAAATCGCATTTACATACAAAACACATTTTAAAACAGTAATAACTGTTCTGATAGCAGACGCTGTAAAAAACATGTAAACGGTAAATGCTGTATTTAAAGATGTTTTAGTGTTTGTAAAAAGCATCGCTTTTAATGCCGGTCGTGGCAGTATAGGGGTCAAACACTAACAAAAAGGCTAAGGACCATTGCCTCCAACTTCTGTTGCTGCACAGCTTTTACACATTCTCTGACTTACGTTAGCCTATACTATGAACTATTACTTGTTTTGGAAATTAAATTATTCAAAGCTAATTATATTAAAACCCAGCACTGTTTATTTATGTACAGGTATTTGTGTAATAAATTATAGGCTATATATATAATGGGGTTGGTATGCTAAAATTCTGTAATATTAATAATTACATTAAAGTATGATAAAGATGTGGAATTGGGCTATGTTAGTATACATGAAAACATACAAAAAGTTACTTTAGACTGTAAAAAAAATATGGACGTAGTGTCCGTGACGTCACCCATAGACTCCTCAATAGCTCCATGGTGAATTATGCTGCGTTCAAGTCCTCCTGGGAAGTTAGTACTTACGAGTTGACACGTCGATGTCGTGTGTTTGAGTCACTTTCGTCAGCACAAGATGGCAGTGTACCTTCTTTTAATAAATTACAAGAAAATACAGCATGGTTTGTTTACTCTGCTTATGGAAAATGAAGAGAAAATAATTCCTATCAGGTGTGTTTTTCGTTTTTATAATTTTTTTAAAGAATTTATGAAGCCACTTTAAGCTGTACTGTACAAAAACTGGTGTTTTCAGACCAGGATCCCAGTGTAACTAGTTTTCAGCATCAACAAATGCTATAAAAATACAGATTCCGCCATGTTTCTCACTGGCATGCCCCCAACTCGGAAACTCTGGGCTTTATTTTCGAGTTTCCCACTCATAATAACGACTTTGTGGTGGTGTTCATGTGCTTTCAACTCATAAATACGATCTATCCGACATGACTTGAATGCACCATTAGTCAGGTCTGGTTCTGTTCATCATTGATTGGGTGAGAGCAATTCAAACTTACTGGCTGTGGAAATCAGCGAGCATAACATTTATGGCCATTTTTTACGGCGTCTGCTAGGACGGTGTATTTGAATGATGCAGCCGCGGCGCTACCATTGGGCCCGGGTGGGCCATTTAAGGTCCGGGCCCACCCATTTTGGCCCAGCCCTATGAGTAGTGAGTGATTTTCATTCTAGCGGTTCATCCAATAACCAGCCCGAGGAAAGCTTTGAGCGAAATCTTCTCAGCCAATCAGCGGCTTCTACCCCACCAGCAAGTGATCCAATGAAATGAATGACGTTGGCGGACGTCATTCATTCAAGACAGACACAGACAGTTTTGCCGATATGAAACGTAAAACAAAACAAAGCAGCTTATTTTATTTTAAATTCAGCAAGAAATGCTCCGAGGAACAGCAGGAGGAAACTCCTGCAAATTTAAGTTGCGACTTACCATCCTGCTCGGCCGCCCTCTCCCCATCAAGTCCTCCCGTAGTAGGCACACCCTCACACCAGCAAGGCAAGTATAGGCTAAAAGTTAGGGTAACGATATCGTTAGTGTCTGGCCGTTTTCCTGCTGTTTGTGTTTAGCAGCTGTGTCAGATTCAATGCTGCTGTTATTTCATGCCGATATAGTTCTTCTTGTCATTCTGAATTTATAAGAAACAATTAAATAATTTTGGACAGTTCCCTGCCCGCCGTGTTGTAAATAAATGGAGAGAAACAGAACCTCCAAAGATATAATTCCGTTTCAGTCTTTTTGTGTATTGAACGTTCATAGGAGATAAATGAATTTAGCTTACTGCCAACAATTAAGGTGTATTTCTTTGTCCGCTTGCCTTCAGCACTGAGCGGAGGACAGCGATACAAGTTGCTGTCCTCCTCAGTGCCGCAGAAAAGCGCTGGAACGGAGATGAAGGGAAACCCGTTTTTTTTTGGGTGGGGGGGGCGGGGGTCTTATTTTAACTGGCCCATCCAGTTTTTCTGGAGGCCCACCTAGTTTTGTGTGTAAATGCGATTTATCTAATGGCGCTAATGTTGTTTTAAATGCTGTAAAAAACATGTTTTGTGTGTAAATGCGATTTATCTATAGCACAATTCTGACTCTTTTGGCTTGCCATAGAAGTGTGCGTTGAGTGTGCGCGAGCAGTTGTAGAATCATTTATTTTTATTAAGAATACTTAAAGCAAGAACTGTGAACTGTGAAACTGTATAAATTTTTATACTTGTATTTTTATACTGTTGAACCAAAAGCAAATTTTTAATGCTACAGAAAGTGTATTGTGTTGTTTTCTGAACAAATAAATAAATAAATTATCATAATTGCTCATGTGAGTGTTTCATGTTTCTTATCAATTCACATATGTTGTGGTGTAAAAACATTGCACATGATTGCAATGATCTGACGTAATTCCAGGAAACTCCTACTTCTCTGTTCTTTCCTGCTACTTCCGAAGACGTTTTCGCTTGTGCGCCCCCTGTCGTTTCAAAAAATATCACAACGTCGAACGCGTCTTGTATTCCACCTTATTTTCTAGTAGCCCCTCACTGCAGAACACAATATCCATGGGGCGTGGTTGGATCCCAATCTAGGGGTGGAGATTGGTAGGTTAAGGGGTGGAGAAGGATGGGTTTAGTGATCAGGGGGTGGAGACGGGTAGGCCTAGGTATATGTAAGGTGGGAGGAGTTGGATCTGGATCCAACCACGCCCCCTGGATCTTGTGTTCTGCAGTGAGGACCATCTCTTATTTTCCCCTAAGAGTGGGCATGGCCATTTTTAAATTTTATGTGTCTGGCTTCCGGTCTCATCCACTTCCAGCTTTTTTTTAGCTGTACAAAACAGCTCATTTAGCTGTTTGATATTGCAAACTGGTGTTTCTTACCTTATTGTTTTAATGTTTTATCTTAATTATGAACACACTGGTTTGTAGTGCATAAAATTTTACAGTTTACTGCACATTGTTATTCTTCTCTTTATTCCCCTACAGTGGCTAATGAACCGGAAGTCTCGCACATTCACAGAGCCTCCAGAATTTGGGGTTGCGCGCACCGCGGAGCCAGGTATGGAGACAGATAAGTCTCAAATATAATTCACGCAAAAAACACGATTCACACATGCGTAGACAATTTCACATGCATGAAACCTAATTCACGTACACACACAAAAAATTCACGTGCGTGAAAAAAAAAATATATTCACAAAAAGCAATTCACATGCGCAAAATAAAAATATATATTCATAAAATACATTTCACAAATGCAAAACACAATTCGTAGATATACAACTGTGCACAAAAACCTTTGAATGTTTCAAATGTACGAGTGGTCTGAATGTACAAATCGTCATTTACTACGAATCCACTCGGATTTGTGTGTGTGTGTTTTTTTGAGACTTTCCTGGCAGAGCTCTCTTCCCACGTGGGTCTGTCGTACTCTTTAGCCAATCAGATGCGAGCTTACCATTCAACCAATCATATCATAAGCCACTGAGAGTGCATTCAAGGAGCACGATTCTGCGCACCTTTTGCGCAATATGGATTAATTAGAACGGAAATTAAGCCTTTACATCAGTAATCCCATAGACAGTAAAAGAAATGGACACAGCGACCCAATTGGAACTCAATTGAGACAAGTGAAGCCCATTTTTAGCGATTTTTAGAACTTCCGTTTCTGACGCGCAGACTCAAACTAAGCTTGATGACGTCAGCAACCTGTCTGACAGATGTAAATCTTCTAGTAGCTGTGCGTGCAAACTGCCATCGTTAATCTTGCAGAGACGGCGAGCTTGAGCGGGGAGTTCTTTGGCGTGAGTGAGCAGGAGTAAGTATTCTGATTAATTATTTTGTATAGTATTTTAAAATGTAACGCCAGGGCTTCTATGGGCTTCTCTCTTGACGTCTCCCCGATTGCCTGCGAGCTTCTGAATGCACTCTCGGTGGCTTATGATATGATTGGTTTGAATGGTAAGCTCGCATCTGATTGGCTAAAGAGTACGACAGACCCACGTGGGAAGAGAGCTCTGCCAGGAAAGTCTCAAAAACACACACACACAAATCCGAGTGGATTCGTAGTAAATGACGACTTGTACATTCAGACACTCGTACATTTTAAACATTCAAAGGTTTTTTGTGCACAGTTGTATATCTACGAATTGTGTTTTGCATTTGTGAAATGTATTTTATGAATATATAATTTTATTTTGCGCATGTGAATTGCTTTTTGTGAATATATTATATCACGATTAATCACATCCAAAATAAAAGTTTTGTTTACATAATATATGTGTGTATACTGTGTATATTTATTATGTATATATAAATACACACACATGCATGTATATATTTAAGAAGAATATGTTATGTTTATATATTAAATATATTTATATATATATAAAATATAAGAATATAATATATAAATGTATATACATGTAAATATTTTCTAAATATATAATTTATGTGTGTGAATTTATATATACATAATAAATATACCCTGTACACATACATATATTATGTAAACAAAACTTTTATTTTGGATGTGATTAATCGTGATTAATCATTTGACAGCCCTAGAATATATATATTTTTTTCACGCACGTGAATTTTTTTTGTGTGTACGTGAATTAGGTTTCATGCATGTGAAATTGTTTACGCAAGCCAGAATAAAATTTAAAAAAGCAATAAAACTTTAATGTTTTTGGCTAAAGATGATAAAAGCCTCCAGAATTTGGGGTTGCGCGCACTGCGGAGCCAGGCGAAAATGTAAATGAGCCATGAGGCGATTATGATTTTGTGTACAGTTTATGGAGATGATCACAAAGCCCCCCTCAGGGCCAGCCCAGACTCTTTTAATGCCCTAGGCAAGATTTAGGTGATAGGCACCATTCCACAGTGTCAGTGTTGCCAGTTAAGATGTTTTAAAAAGTCTATTTCAAAATACTACATAAACATTACGGGCTAATACTCAGTCCTTGACTTGTGATTTTTACCTCTATACTGATATTTTTGCCTTGCTCAAGGGCACCTCAGTCAAGGTATTGCCGGCCTGAGACTCGAACCCACAACCTTAGTCAAACTCTCTAACCACTAGGCCACGACTTATGATGATGTATTATAATTACGTCAAGTTATGCTGCGTTCCAGGCAGGTTTTTGAGCTCGTAAGTCACAACTTCAAACCATGACTCGGAACTTTGTAGCGTTCCAGGCAAGTCACGCCAAACTTCCTGAGCGCAAGGAATTGTAGCTAGATTATTAATTTTATTGCAACGTTAATTTGTCCTAAAGTCTATTTCTCAATGTGTACAACTTGCATAAACACCGCATCCATGGGCAATATTATCCGTAGGGGCTGCCATTGTTTTTTCACGGGCGAAATGTGACGTCAGAGCTCGGAACTGGGAGTATTTCGATCTAGTACGAGTTCACAGGTGGGAGCAGTCTTTGGTGTGAAGTCACGGGTTTGACTGCCGTTCCAGTGCACTTTCGCAGGTAGGAGGTTGGAAAAACACAGATTACGAGTTGCCTGGAACGCGGCATTAGCCCAACATGACATGTTGTCAAATCTTATGATTTTTCGTTGATGTCAATTTTATTTTATTGTAACATTTGTTTTAATCATTTCGATGATCGATCAGTACTAAGGCTACGTCCAGGCCAGAGCTTTCCCCAACCCCGACCCCCGTCTCAAGAAATATCTGCGTCCACACGAAACCGACAAAAATGGTGTAGTATACATGTCAGACCAGTATGTGGCGCTGTAAATCTGCCACAGAGATACACTAAAAACGGAGAAGAAGGCTTGGACTCGCATAAACCTCCACACGCGGTATACACAAATCCGCCGCAAACTCTATGGGCGCCGCCATCTTGCCTGCCGCCATTACTGCGTCCCTGCGAAGTGTGACGGTGTGACACTTGCCGGTGCCCTCTTATGACATTTCAATGAAAGCGGATCCTGCTCATTAAAAAAAAATGTCTGGTGAAAGGGAACATTGGGTAGATGATGTCAGGCAGTGGCCAAAATTTAATGATAAAGGTAATTTATTGACAACATAATGTAATAATGTATAAATATGTAATGTATTATTGTAATTAAGAAGTGTATTAATTGATGACAACAATAAAAAATAAACCGAACGCTGTCATTACTAGCTGTGTTGTTAATATGTTCACAAGCTTCACAAGTTTCCAATAACTATTAGGCCATCCTTAAAAATATTCTTGTTTGCCATAACTTACCGACCCTGTCAATTTAGGACTGACCCAATTAATTATTTTTTTTCCCTTTTTAGTCCGACCGACTTGCCGATTGTAATTGCGTTAAGACCCACAGATTTTTTTTTTACTCTTCAAATTAATACAAATGCAATAAAATGTGAGACACACGCAATTGACGCTTTTCACACGCTCTCACAGCACACATCCATTTTCTCACGCACACAGAAAAATCGCGAAGCAAAGAGGACACGGACACCGACAATCTCAGCTCTCAGATTCTGTCAATTTTATTATGAAATTCAAACAATGAATACCGTTTTGGTGCTTGTAAACGTGACGCGACAGATCCCTAGCGGCACCTGAACTGATCATCTCTAGCTAATAGTAAAGAACTCTGTGTAATCCGTATGGCCGTGAACATGGGCAGTCAATGTGCAACAAAGGTTCGTGGATTTCACAAACGGGTTTATTCCATGCCTGTAGTTTTGTGCTGTTGTTAAAACAGCCAACCACACAACACACTCTTCTCAGCATCACTGGACAGCATACGTACTAAAAAAACTAAATAAAAATAACTTTTCGTACAGCTATAATCTGCTACAGCCGCCTACAGGACTAACGCTACTTCTGCTACTTCCTTAGCAGCAAGGCACGCAGTAATGGCGGCGCTGTTTTACTTCCGTGTATCGCCGGATTTTTGTATACAAACGAACATGGACCAATATAATTTATTAATCTGTGTTAATGTTAGTTAATAAAATGTTTTAGTTGCTGTTACGTGACGTAGCGGTGTCTGACTAGGGGTGAGACGTGGGCTGATGACGTCATCGTTTCACAAATTATACGGATTCGCTGTCCACTCGAAAATGCAAGGGCGGCATTTTCAAATTTATCCACTCTGGGACCCGGTTTCAAAAAATATCAGTTTCACTGTCCCAAAACGCCTATCCACCTTTTTCTGGTTATAAAAATGGGCGTGGCCATTTGTAAATTCTATGGGTCTGGCTTCCGGTCTCATCTGCGTCTACTCCTTCCAGCTATTTTTAGCTGAACAAAACAGCTCGTTTTTGCTTGATATTGAAAGTTGGTGTGTCTTATCATATTATTTTAATGTATTATCTTATTAACACACTGGTTTGTATTGCAAATAGATTTATCGTTTACTGCACGTTGTTATTCACCTATAGCGGCTAATGAACCGGAAGTCTCACCCATAGGCTTACTTCCGCGTTGAAGAAAAAGGTGGATGATGATGGCTTGACAATGCATTATCAAGCCATCATTTCCCATTTATAGAGAGTTGAGAGCAGCATGCAAAATCAATCGTCACAGACAGCTGCGGGTGACTGGGAGATTGATACTTACTGTAAAAATCTCTCTTCACCTGGTCCCTTCATTCATTTTCACCTGAATAGACACTCTCCTGGCGCCTAATGAACTCGATCTGATGTGCACATTGAAAAATGAACCTCACGCAGGCACGACATCAAGCACGCAGTGCACACGACCGCGTTCCCTTGAGTGGTGCACTTAAAAATCAGACTTCTTCATTGTGAGTTAGGATTGCTATATACCTGGCCGGATTCATATGCAGCTAAAAGGCTCGAATAACGACCCCAGCAGCGTTTGGTGTCTGTGCTAGACCCAGCTGTTTCTACGAAGGGCAGCCATAGATCAGAATTCAGATGCGCGGTGGGATTGTTGTGGTCCGGAAGGGGGCGGCATTGTATTGTGTTGGGTTGTGTTTCTCCAGCGTCCACCAGACAAGGACAAGCGTTCCTCTGGGACTTTAGATGTAGAAATTGTCTACAGGGCATAAAACATGTTTTAATTACTTGTTGAATTTAATTGAGCAAATTCAAGTAACACAGGACTGAGAGAAACATCTTTAACCAGACATGAAATTGTTTTAAGTTTTCACACAAAATATCCCTGAAGGGGGTTTTAATCTTCTAGATGCATTGAACGCTCAAATATGACCTCATGCGAGAAACCCTATCCTAAAATATAAAAGCCAGCTATATTTATATGTTTAAAGAACAAAATTATTGTGTGAAAATAAATAAGCAAGCAAGCAAGTTAGTAAGTAAATAAACAATTAAAATTTGGGGAAATATTTGGCTTCTACATTATAAAGTTTTACTTATTAAACGGTCATATGTATTATTTTAATCTAACTTTTACTGTTTTACAATCAGTGTTTATTGTTTATTTAAATCAAAATTTTAAATTATTTTAATCTAATTGTTAATTATTTATATCTTATTTATTTATTTTTACACAGTTTTCCTATACACATTACCAAGGAACATAGTTTGAAAACTACTGCTTTAAAGGAATAGTTCACCCAAAAATGAAAATTTGCTGAGACTTTACTCACCATCAGGTCACACAAGATGTAGATGAGTTTGTTTCTTCATATCCACAGACAACAGAGAAATTCAGCCGTACATCACTTGCTCATCAATGGATCGTCTGCAGTGGATGGGTGCCGTCAGAATGAGAGTCCAAACAGCTGATGAAAACATCACAGTAATCCACAAGTAATCCAAACGACTCCAGTCCATCAGTTGACATCCTCTGAAGTGAAAAGCTGTGTGTTTGTATAAATAAATTCGTCATTAAGTTGGTTTTTACTTCAAGCTATTGCTTCCAGCAAAAATATGAGTCCTCTATATTTTGTGTTTCCAGTGAATTAATCATCTCGTCTGAATCAGGAGAGAAATATGCACAGATCAAACAACCTTTTACAAGCAAAAACATTCCAAAACAGTTCTAAACAAATATATCAGTGGATTTTGTGAGAGGACAACAGCAGATGGACTTTCTCACTGGAGGAAGCATCATTATGGATTATTGTCTTAATGATGGATTTGTTTATTACAAACACATAGCCTTTCATTTCACAAGATGTTATGGTTATTGTCCTTGGTGTAACCAGGCGTTTACTGTACTAGACTGCATTTTCTCTTCTTTAACCATGTCTACAGAAACCGTTTTGACTGGTTGGGGCAGAGTTTGTTGATGGGGGAAAAAACTACTCAAACCTTTTTCATGTGATCCTTTCTTAAATGTTTTTTTGATCATTTTACATAAGATAAAATAAATAAAATGCAAAATATGAAAGAAAGCCACAGGATTTTGCTTTAAAATTGTTTCTGAACAAATACATATTATAATAATTCCTGAAGTCAGCTGTGTGAAATGTTTAGATGTAACAGTAAAATAAAATAAAATAAAAAACCTAGTTGTGATTTATAAAGTCCAGCCAAGACCATAGAACCCAATTAAGTGGATAAAAACAAAACAAAAAACAAACACATTTCTTTGAATATAATAATAAAAAAATATATATAGATGGCTGAGTCTGTAATACCCATTGTGTGACAGATTCCTTATGCTATCACATAGGGACTTTGAAAATGATTTCCCCAGCCCTGCAAGCTCTTCTGGGGCAACTTTCAGGGATAAAGTGAACCTTGCCTTCAGAGTGGGCCCAGGAGGATGCTGGGAAGAGCGACATGCATGCTCTTAGTCAGCAGAGCCAGACTGAATTATCTAAACACCTGGTTCCAGCAATCTAAATGAAGAACTGGTGATGACTGGAGCTGGTCTACAGGGACCCTCGGCTCCAGCATCTCTATGCTATCAAGCTCAAATAGAAGGATGACATATGCTTACCAATAAAACTCAGTCTGTCTCAAGTTTGGTAATGTTTAGAGATGGTGATGCCCGCTTTAAGTAAGTAAAAGTGTGAGCTGAATGTAAATAAAGACAGTATGCTTATTTGGTGAAATCTGACCTCTCACAATATACATCTTACAGAGTATAACATCACATGATGTGTTCCAACCTGTGTTACATGCAAAATGAAGCTGTTTTTGTATGATTTCCATCTGTGTTTTCTTATCGCCATTTGGTATTTTGACGTTGAATTAATTTTCCCTACTTGCTTATTTTAGCACTCTTACAAGTATTACGTCACTGATTGATGTTAGCTTGTTGTCTTGTTGAGATGTTGAAGTTTTGCTCGGTCTTGTACCTTGCAAGCCTCTATTAGTTTTAGATTTACTGTATTGTGGAAATTTTACAATATAGGGAATTTAGAATAAAATAAATGTCTTGTACTCTTGCTTTGGAGAAACTGACATATATAATTAGAGGAAACGCAGATGTATTTAGTAAGATATGGACCCTCTTTATACAATTTGTTAACAATAAATATTTAAAAATAACAGATACTGTACTGATAAATGTAATTGTATCTGTCATTTTAAGTTTTTATTCTTAGTTTTACTTTTGATAGTAAAATACATTTCAAGAAAAATAGAACTGAAAAAAATAAAAATAGAGAAAGATTAGACAGAATCCCCATGAATATTCAGATTTTAATCAGAATGTCATATTCTGATTATATAAGCATTATATTATATTATATTATATTATATTATAATAATAATAATAAATGATTCTTATATTTACTAATTACTGTAACCAGTTTAAGTCAAAATTACTGTTTCTATAAAGAGAGTTAGCACATTCCTATATTAATAGAATTTTGGGTCCCCTACATATAACCTAAAATATCCTAGGGATATTTTCTTCAGAAAATGTAAAAACTGACTAAAGTTGATGTAAGGTCACATGGTCTTTTTAAGGGATATCAAGACTTTTGATATCAAGTTGTTTGTGAGGAGTTCTTAACAGGAACAAGCTTTCCTGAAAGTGGCATGATTAAAAAACCCATCAGCAGAATAACCCCCATCACGCAGGTCTGGCATGGCTACCTTTGCCAGGTATTTTTAGGCCTCAGACAAACAGGCGATGGTGTGTCTCCCTCTCCCAGAACAGATACCACAAAAAGAGCCACCCTTGGGGATGCTGTGAATAGCCCCTCTTTTGTTTAACCCGTTCCTCAGAGGTCCGGTGTCATTGCAAACGGCCCTAAGAGAGTCCCAGGGCAGAAAGATCTGTACAGAGAGAGAAAGATAGTAAGGGTAACAGAGGAAGAGTCTCAGATTACACTCAAAGGCGACTGTCATGTCAAAATAGGCCTTCAGAGCGGCGACAAACCATGGGCCACCGACCTTACCCCTTTGCCAAGTCGAACATTCCTGCTGGATATTTTTAGAGGTGGCATTTAAAGTTGGCAGAGAATCAACTCCCAGGCAATCTGCAATATTTCCTGTTCCTGTAAAAGAGGGAGGTCTGTGACACGAATGCCCACACAGACAGGGCTGTCTAAAAATAGACATGTCAACCATGTTTTACTTCAATTTCATATTATCTTGATGTGTTAATTACAGTTTTTTTTTACAAAAAAGCACACATTGTGTTGTGCTGAAACAGAGCATTGTTGACATTTCTGATCAATATTGAAAAACATGAATTGTGGTCCTGGTCCAACCTAAACCAGGATGAAATACACACACTCATGTAGATCTGTGAAAAGGCTGGGTGGCTGCTTTGATTACTGTTTATGAGGAAAGAGCCAGAATGACCAACACATCATCTGTCCAACTTTGCT
The DNA here is from genome assembly GCF_018340385.1 of Cyprinus carpio. Lineage (NCBI taxonomy): Eukaryota > Metazoa > Chordata > Actinopteri > Cypriniformes > Cyprinidae > Cyprinus > Cyprinus carpio. Next base: position 7,907,718 of record NC_056584.1, on the reverse strand, counting down.
AGTTAAGCCAAACATTCCCGAAAGTGGTTTAATTTGAAACAGGTTAGCCCAGGTAGCTAGTATCCCATTTTGAAAGTTGAAATATCAGTAAATATTCATCAGTCAGGTGAGAGGAGATTTAATTTGCTGATGAAGCTTGTTGTGTCACAACACCTCTGAACATTACATACTGTATGAACTTGTTGGTGTTTATAAATGGGCATAGAATATTGGGTAACACTTTAGTTTAGGGACCAATTCTCACTGATAACTAGCTGCTCATTAGCATGCATATTACTAGCATACTGGCTGTTTATTAATACTTATAAAGCACATAGTCATGCCTTATTCTGCATGACCATATTTTAGATCCTTTAAACTTTGCAGCTTTTTTAACTATTAATAAGCAGCTAATTAGGAGTTTATTGATGCAAAAGTTGTTGTTAGTAGTTAGTTAATATAGTGAGAATTGGTCCCCAAACTTTATTATTTTTTGGCCTATAGAGATCACAGGAAAAGGAAACGTTGCAAGCAGTAGAAAATCACTATGCCATGTCTCTGATATTCCACTGGCTCTTTTTGTTCTTCTCAGAATCAGACTCAGAAATAACTTTATTGCCAAAAAGGTTTGCACATTCAAGGAATTTGTTCTGGTGACAGAAGCTTCCAGTACACAGAGACAACAACAACAACACAGGGATAATAAAAAATAAAGATATGTAAATAAAGATATGTGAATAAAATGCACACACACACACACACACACACACACACACACACACACACACACACACACACACACACACACCTGATATACTGATATACATGCACGCACACACACACACACACACACACATATATATATATATATATATATATGACAAATATATATATATTATATATATAACAAATATAGACTAAATTTGTATGCACATTTGTGGTATATAGATGGAATAGAATAGAGTTTACAATGAATGGAATAATTGTAAACAATGGAATAATTCTTAATCTGTACATGCTCAAAAGTTTGGGGTCAGTAAGGTTCTTGAAAGAAGTCTCCTTTGCAGCATTTTTTGATCAGAAATGCGGTATGTAGTAAAAAATAGCTGTTTTCTATATGAATATATTTTAAAAAGCTGAATTTTCAGCATCATTACTCCAGTCTTCAGTGTCACATGATCCTTCAGAAATCATTCTAATATGCTGATTTGCTACTCAAGAAACATTTATTATTATTAGTGTTGATAATTGACTAATATTTTTGCGGAAATTTTGTATATACATTTTTGTTAGGATTCTTTGATGAATAGAAAGTTCAAAAGAACAGCATTTATTTGAAATAGAATCTTATGTAACATGTCACAAACACTTCTGAGCCGTATTGTACGTCAGGATTCCATTTAGTCCAATTATTTCCCCTTGTAGAGAACGGGACTAGATCCATCTCCATTTCCTATCTGAGAGCAAGTTAAACTTAATGATTGCTCTGCATTAAAAGAACACTCTTGACTGGAGCTGGGAAATGATGGTGATGACAGTGTGTTTCCTAAATATAGTGTTTTCCGTGACATGGGCTAATTGGCGACAAAAGGACAAACGTTATCAGATTTGAGTTTTAAAACTGAGTTTTATGGTCCTTTTCGTGATGTTATGAGTAAAATTTATTCATTAATTCTTTTATTGTTTCCAAAGCATGAATCTACATTCAAGATTGTACTGATGTCTTTTCCATGACCTCACACTTATGAATATGGTTGAACAGTTTACACCTGTGACATTTTTCGGCAGGATTTCAACAGGAATCCATGCATTCTGGAATTTCATTTTGAGGACAAAGATTTCCCCATGCAGATTTCACAGTGGGTTCAGGTTGGTCATGTGGATTCAGTGTGTTAGCCAACAAAAAGCTGCTTGGTTTGAAAGTGACTTGAGCAGTGCTTCATACAATCGCCTTTGTACTATTGACAAAGCACAGTGGACCTTTCTGCCAGCAAAATGTCACTGAAATTTCACAAATCTGATCGTAGCTTAATAATAACACAATATCTCAGAATAACAATGTGACATCTCATAATAATGAGAGCATTCTCACAATAATAACTTAAGAAATGGCAAGTCATAATTATGAGAATGTTACTCATTATCACTTTTAGAATCATGACATAACTTATAAAGTTCAACTGAAAACGAGACCCGACTGACTTTTTTAATAGTATGGACAAAGAAGAAAAATTTGTAACGACATGAGGTTGGTAAATGATGACAGAATTTACATATTGGGAAGAACGATCCCTTTAATGTCTTAATGGATTGACACACAGAGGTGCAGACCCTTCTCCAGCCCTCACTTGATACCTGGAGGAGTGCGTCATGCAGCATATGTCAAACCTGGAGAAGGCTTTGGATCTGGCTAGCGTCCTCCTAGCTTTGCATCCATCTGGAAAACGAGTCTGGCTCATAAATCAGAGGATCCAGCGAGATATGCTATCATGGGCTGGCAACAGGACCCGCAACAGAAATGGGGGTCTATCATGAAAAAAAAAAGAAAAGTTACGACAGCAACATACAGAATTGCCCTCACAAATACAGATGTTTCTGGAAGAGCAGCAGCTCCTTTCCCAGCAACAGCATTCACCATCTGCTGAATCGCTCAGTTCACCTTTTTTTGTGTACCCCTGCACACCAAACGCTTACCCAAGATAAACACTGCTATGTTGTGTGAAATGAGAGAGAAGTGAAGTGGAACATTAGAATCTGAGCACTAATGCAGCACAGGTTTGATTGTGTGAAATGAGTCTACACTATTAGTTAAGATTGTTTTTGAAATGACTTGTATGCTCACCCAAGGATGCATTTATTTGATCAGAAATATAGTAAAAACAGAAATATTGTGACATATTATTACAATTGAATATATATATATATATATATATATATATATATATATATATATATATATATATATAGTAAAATTAAAGTTATTCCTGTGATGCAAAGCTGAATTTTCAACATCATTACTCCAGTCTTCAGCGTAACACAATCCTGCAGAAATCATACTAATATGCTGATTTGCTGCTGAATTATTATCAATGTTGAAAACAGTTTTATTATTTTTGCAGAAACCATGATACTGTTTTTAGGATTCTCTGATGAACAGAACATTTAAAAGATCAGCATTCGTTTGAAATAAAAATGGTTTGTAATTATGTCATTCCTGTGACTTTTGATAAATAAAATGCATCCTTGCTGAAAAAAGGAATAATTTCTAAAAGAAAAAAAAATCCTTTACAACAGAGATTCTCAACCAATTCCCAATTCCCAACCATTTTTTTTTTTTTTTTTTTGTAAATAGTAATTCATGTTACCATTCATGTTATAAACAAGCAGATTAACATCTACATCAGCTGTGGGAAGTGAGGAGAAAATCTTTCCCATCTGTTTTGTTGTTGATGCCAACACTTTATGACTAATCACTCTAAGGTATTTTGAAACAAATGTATCTGTCATTTGATAGAAGCCAAATGAAGCAGGTTTAACATGGGCAGGTTGTACAACATGCCTTCATCCTATTCTTAGGCTTATGCAGTTCATGCAAATATTAAAATATTTTGATGTTTGACTATGTTTTTGTTTAATTTTGTTATTGTTTTGAATCATCACTTGATGACTAGAGTCAATTTAGGCACTAAAGCAAACCAGCTGAGACTCACTGTCAGAAAACTAACAGCACTGAAAGTACTTTTATGATACAGTTATTGTACAAGATAATAATACCATGGTATTTTGATATACATCATGGTACTGATGTAGGATAAATTACAAAATTCACATACTATGGTATGTACATGGTACTCCAAAGAATGGCATTGTATTAGTGTAGTGTCAGTGTAATTTGTGTCTGCAGTTATTATTTGTTTTAAATAAATCCTTTTAATACAGTATGCAAAAAGGTAGTGAAAGTCTTGTACACTAACTATGTCTTGACAACTCTGAAATGCCCTGTTTAGGCCCCTTGTTTATTGGCTTGCCAATTTGAAAGACAGTTACCGCAACAATATCACATAACAGTGTTGAATTTCAAAGACAGGGCGGCATGCAGGCTGCTCATGTGTGCATCCCTCTGAAGCCCGTGACTAGTATTGAATACAAACAATACTGGATAAATATAGAGGCAGTACCATTAGGTATTACGTGGAAAAGCAGAGTGGAACCTCACCACCTTTCACATATAAAACCCTAAAAAACACCACCAGAGAACAGTCTTACAGAGCTGTAATTGAAATATATTTGTATACTATAGTTTTATTTTACTTACTCTACTGTTCAAAAGTTAGTAAGAATTTTACAGGGAAGGGGGTGTAGGGTAGAAGAAATTAATATTTTTATTCAGCAAAGATGCATTATATTTATCAAAAGTGATAGCAGAGTCATTTATAATGTTATAAATAGTTTTATTCAGCAAGGATGCATTCAATTAAAAAAAACAGAAATAAAATAATTCAACAATGACATTATAAAATGTTCAGAAATAGTTTTATTCAGCAAGGATGCATTAAATTGTTCAAAAGTGACAGTAAAGACTTTCACATTGCTGTTTATTTGAACTTTCTATTAATCAAAGAATCACAAAAAACAGGGTTTCCACAAAAATATCAAGCAGTACAAGTGTTTTCATTAATAATAATGAGAAATTCTTGAGCAGCAAATCAGCCTATTAGAATGTGACAATGAAGACTGGATTAAAGATGCTGAAAATACGGGTTTGCATCACAGGAATTAAATATATTTTAAAATATATACAATTAGAAATCATTTATTTTACATTGTAATAATATGAGACAATATTACTGACTTTACTGATAAGTAAAGGCATCTTTGGTGAGCATAAGAATAATAGTCATGATGGTATTTTGGCACTCATTGTGGAGTCTGTGAGTGTAAATATCACTAGAAATGCCCCTGACAGTCATTGTTTGTGACCTTACATTTGAGCTGGACGACTGAGGCCTGAATACGGAAACAAAGGGTGTGACATGAGCTCCATTCATTGTGTCCACTTTATTTTAGACGTGGCTGAGCACAGCGTTTGTAGAGCAGGTTCAGTGACCTTATAATGGGGTAGTGACGTGTTGGCAGCACAACCCGAGAAAAGTCCTTGACCCTGGAGAGGAAGAGTTTATATAAGCCCTAGGGCACGAACTGTTTGGGCTCCACTGTGGCTTTCAGGTATGTATCGCTTCATTGTCTTGAATGGCTTTGGAAACATCCAAATAAACAGTAATAAGCAGTGTGATTAATTCAGCCAGAGGATGAAAATATGGATAAATGAATATGGAAATGACACACCTGTTGCTTAGTTGTACTTAGAAAAGGTTTTACAGCTCCGATATTAAATCAATGGTCAATTCATCATATCATATCAATCAAACATAATCCCTGAAAATGATAGCTGTTCACAAACGTGAAGCTGGTAGCTACTCTAAAGCCCTGCCTGTTATGATTTAAGAATACAGCTGTGGAAGAGAGACACCTGTCCACTCCTCCGTCACCAGACCCTACTGCTATCTGACACAGCATGCTAACCTGAGCAAGAATGTCACCCTGTGTGCCCCAGAGATCAACACAGGCCTTGTCTCAATGACAGCCCTCTTCAGCGAGGCCTTGTTCCTCCAGCCCTGTGACACCCACTCACCTACTGACCTCTGACCTTTCCTAAAATATACAGTGGGGTCCAAAAACTAAAAAAGGTTTAGGATTTTGAAAATGAAAACAAAGACACATTAGCTTATAAAACAAAAAAAATAACTATTTAAAGATTCTGCACCATTACTTGTTCAGTATCTAATACGTACATTTCTGTCTTTGATCATGTGACTCTTTATACAGACAGTCAGATGTTCTTAACTTCCAAGCAACAGCTCATGGTGCTCTGTGGATCATCTCAAATCATGCTGGAGAACATCATGGTCATGTTTTACACACACTTGTGGAGCTCATCAAAGCTCAAGTGCTGATGTTCATACCAAATACTAAGAATTTATTTTAGTTTATGTTCGTTTTTCAATTCAGCTTTGAAGAATGCAAAGTTACACTTTATTTTATGCTGATGTTGTTACAGTGTAGTTACATAAATACATACTGAGTAATATTAATTAACTACATGTACTGTTAAGGTTAAGGTTAGTGTTTGGTTTAGGGTTAGTTGCTTGTAATTATGCCCACTTTACTGTTGTTATTATTAACTACATATTATGTATACGCAACATGTAACTATTTACATTTATGCATTTAGCAGATGCTTTTATCCAAAAGAGGTACAAAACAATTTGTTAAAGGAGCCAAGAATATTTTTAGTATGCAATGCCATGTTTATTTGACAACTAAATTAAGTAATACAGGTTTACCAGATGCAAAACAGAAGCATTTTCACTGGTGGTCTCAGACTTTTGGACCCCACTGTTTTGTGAAATTATACACTGGCGTAATATAATGTTCTTTCATGTGCAGACAACAGAGCATGTCATGGATATCCACAGTATACAGTATATTACCGACAAAGCTGCCAAAGGAAACAAACACAATCTCATGACTAACTGGTCTTGGACTATCTCAGCGCTGTATGGATGACAGGTCCTTGAGAAAGAGGGTGATTTGTGGATGTTAAGGGAAGGGTTGTGCTACAGCGAACCTGTAGGAGTCCTAAAGTAGCTCTGCAGGCTTCACATGCCTAAAGATGTAGAGGGTGAGATCCTTGGCCTCAATGCACAGCCCAGGACATGTGACACCTCCAGGTAGTCACTGTGTACGCTGACCTGAAGTCAAGGATTTTTTTTTGTGTGTGTGCTCAAAATCCTATAGCAAAACTAAAACCAGTCTTTGATTTGATCTCCAGCTAATATGGCTTATTTTCAGCACAATTCTCAATATTTATTTTTTAAATATTGAGATACTAAACATATTGCAACATACATCCAAATTTAACTGATTATCAAAAAAGGATACTGCAATGGATTATTAAAAAAAAAAAAAAAAAAAAAAAAAAAAAAAAATGTAGAGATGGTACTTGGTTCTGTCCATGGGTTGTTGACTGGATTTTGAGATCTGGGCAGTGCAATTTGACAACATAACTGACTCTTGCATCCAATCACGGATGTTTAAAGTGTACTAAATAAACAAAAAAGAAGAACAGTACACAAGACCTATAACAAACATTAACAGGTTGAAAAAAAAAGAAACATACATGGTGAATCGTTCACAAGATCTATAACTTGCATTTACAAAATAAATGATTTTTATTTCATGTTGACTTCAAATGAAATGAACAGGTAAAAGCAAAAAGATGGTTAAAACAACAGAACCTAAGATAAGCACTTTATTTTATACATTCATATGAATTTTATTATCAATATTTTAAAAGCAATTCTTCAATTTGTATATCATAGCTAACATAAGTCATTAGGAGACTCTCAGATTTCCACAGGACTGGAATGCCCATTGTGTGTGTTTGTTTATTAAATATTTCGGCTAATTTGACCATGCTTTCAATAACTTGAACTTGAATTAAAAAAAAATAAGACTGCAGATTGTGTATGCATCTGAGTGAGTCAATCCATGGTTATTAATGGTCCTTATAACAAAATACTGCTCATTTTAATTGCCATTGACGTGTTTTGAATAGGGAAAAAGTGAGTGAGTGTATGAAGATGTATGCAGACCTGTTCCTTTCCCCATTGAAGCATTTTCCTGACATTTACAAAGAAGAGGAAATGTACAGAGAGAGCAAAATACTGGATTAATAGTTTTGGGATTAAGTTCTGACCTGATCACCCAGCCCAAACATCTGGTTTGGATCAGGTTCATTTGATTCGTTTTGTGTGTTCCTCCTCAGGCAGATATACGGATTCTGGAAATGGTGTTCCCACTAAAAACAGTATGCTGGTGGGACAGATGTTAAAACGGTTTTAGAAGAGCCTGTGTATGACTAAGTTAACCAAATGCAAAGAAGAGAAGATCTTTAAACAGCTTCAATCCAAAACAGCAATGGTGGAAAATAACTAAAGTGCAACCGAGCAAGAACATTTGACCTTTTAAATAAAGAAATGACATGTTCAACATAACACATTTGATTAAGTTTAATTACAAAAAAAAAAAAAAAAAAAAAAGAAAAGAAAGATCTATGATTTTCAATATGGTGTCAGACTTTTGGACCTTCTCAGAGATTTAATACCATGTCTTCACTACTTCTGCTGGTCTCTGTGGTGGTTTACTTTGAGGCACTATGTGGTTTAACCTCAAAAGCCATTATATCCTCAGTAGATTTTGCTCATGTTCCCCATGAGTTTTCCCTCTCTTCATTCTCTCTCAAGAGATGCAGAGCGGCACTCGTCCGCGTCACCACAGTTATCTTCAGCACAGCTCAAAGCTCAAATCCTCACCACACTATAATTACAGTCTGGCTAGTCTTTCAAGGGACGTGCTCACTTGAAAGCTTTTCTGTTCTTTTTGAAATGATATACTGCCTGTCCTGTGACCCTCAGAACTAAGAGGGAGATGAAAGGTCCCGGTCAAGAATTGGACTCTGTCAGAGAGGAGCTCTGACCACAGAAGACCAGTGATATCACCCTGATCCTGACCAATGCATGTAGGAGAACTGAATTATATTTAGACTAACTTGGGTTACAAGCAGTAACTTTTAGATGATTTAGTTTTGCTTTTTGGATGTTTTCTTAGATGCTATATTGAAATATTATATATATCCTCTGGGTTTATTTCCAGGTTTAACTCCAGATTTTTTATGTAGGCTAATATAACCTCATATATTACTTTATGGATATAGATGAGATGTGTGTTTGGATTTCAAAAACCATAACAGGCCATAATTCATGCTTATATAAACCACAAGTTTAAAATGTGTTGCAAAAAGTTATGCAAAATATGTAAGTACTTAAAAAGCAGAGTTATGCAGGTATTTAATGGGCTGGCAGTGTCTTATAGGAGCGCACTATGTAAGACTATATCCAAGTGAATCAGCCAATGAGATGCTGAGATTGCATGGCTCAAAAGTGTCCATTTGGAAATGAGTAGAACATTTTGCTCTGCCTTGCACTTTGAAGCGTCTCATGTCTCTCATGCCACACATTGAAGACAAGTCTTTGAGGAAGGTGTGAATAACTGTAGAGATGAAGAGATGGGAAACGGATGTTCAGATCTCAATGACACGAACTTTGAAAAGTTAGAACTTATTTTACCCAGTTGCTGTTCACTCACTTACTCAACAAGTCATAATTACGGCACTTTTGCTGTAATCTGACTATAATTGATTAAATTAACTAATTAAATCATGGTTTTGCCAGAATATGCTTGCATGATGACTTTATAACCCCTAGAAATCCCATTCTGCCTCATTTCTTTAAAACTGCATGATGAAGAGTGCTTCGAAAGGAATGGTATAAATGCAAAAAAAAATTGGCTCCCAAAAAGAATAAAAAAAAAAAAAAAAAATTTGGCTCCCGAAATCAAAACCACACCCTGGATCTAAAAATATTGAAGCATTTATAGCACCTATGCTCTGTTAAGTGCTATATAGGTCACATTAATCCAGAAGAGAATTAGTTTTCAGTGTTTTGAAGAGAGGGATTTATTTAGTTCTTTGTGTTTGTCATTCTGAAAGCAATGAAAGTTCATTAGGTGAATTCGGCTGACTCATTTGAAGCTGAGTAGTAGCAGACCAGCACAGGAAAATGTGTATCATAAGTAATGTGGCAGATGTGCAGGAGTGATTTGTAAGTAGGTAGACCAAACAGACAAAGCCAGTGTGTTTATCACTGAATGAAAGGCAAATACGATAGTATATCTTACTTGACATACTTTATTTATTTTTTGCAAACAACAGGTTAATCATAAATATTTAACTGTATTATTTCATTATATAGTAGATATTTTGTATTTGACCTATTTATTTATTTATTTGGAGGGTAAAAATGTGAAAGGAAAATGATTAAAATAATAGCAGATTTGTCTAGTCTCAAATAAACACTAAAAACTGAGATGAAAAATTTACTTCAGCCAGAAATGTACTTTTGCTATGGTTAAATAAATATTCAGCAATATCCTCAAAAGGTTTTTGAATTTTGGCACATTTTTTTTTTTCTCTGTACATTGTTAATTTGGCAACTAGTAAATACAAACCCGATTCTTAGGTCAAAAAACGTTTAAAAAAGCCAGACCACTTATGGAAATACATTCTTTGGATGAATGAAATTAATATCAACCTGTACCAGAATGACAGGAAGAAAAATGAATGGCTTCCAATGGCACTGGGTTACTGGTGTTTATTGATGACGTGACAGAAGACAGAAGCAGCTGGATGAATTCTGAAGTGTATAGGGATATACTGTCTGCCCAGATTCAGCCAAATGCAGTAAAGATGATTGAACGGCGCTTCATAGTACAATTGGACAATGACCCAAAACAAAAACCCAGAAGTTTTTGAAGGTAAAAAAGTGGAATATCCTGAAAAGGCCAAGTCAGTCTCCTGATCTCAACCCGACTGAGCATTTCACTTGCTGAAGACAAAATTAAAGACAGAAAGACCCACAAACAAACAACAACTGAAGTCAGCTTCAGTAAAGCCCTGGCAAAACATCACAAAGGAGGAAACCCAGTCTTTGGTGATGTCCATGAGTTCCAGACATAAGGCAGTCATTGCCTCGAAAGGATTCTCAACAAAATATAAAAAATGAACATTTTTTTTGTGAAATTGTGATTAGATTTATTTGTCCAATTACATCTGAGCCCCTAAATTGGGGGGGACTGTGTATAAAAAGGGTTGTTATTACTAAGCATTTTATGTTATATTTTTGTTCAACACCTTGAATTAAAGCTTGAAGTCTGCACTTCAGTTTCATCTTGATTGTTTCTTTTTAATTCTATTCTGGTGGCATACAGAGCCAAAATTCAGAAAATTTTGTCAGTGTCCAAATATGTATGGACCTAACTGTATATGCAACAGAGTGTTTCAGAGTGAAACGTGGCACTGTGTTCATTTACACATGAGTGGTTTGCAGTAACTGTTGCTCAACACAAACTCATCTCTGTATGTGCTCTGAGTTTGGGTTGCTTATAATGTGCATTTGAAAATGCAACATGCATTAACCATGCTTATAAAGTGCTTATAAACCAGTTGTTATCAAAACAAGAGAAATTTTAAGGACTCCCTGTTTACACTGAAATAAAAATATATGGCTTAATGTTGAGGAGTTGAAGACAGCCATAAATATTAGTTTTGCAATTGTACAGTTGTGCTGTAAAATTAAATTCTTCTTCTATTTTCTAAAATCCAAATTTTTTATTTTACAGTGAAATATTATTATAATGGTAATATTTTTGTTTCCTTTAATATTTTATACATAATAAAACAATAACATAATTATGATAATTATAATTTTATAGTAATATTTCTTATTTTTAATATAAAGATAATAATTATATATTTTTTTCATATAATAATTGGTAACACTTTATAATGTTTTATTTGTTAACATTAGTGAACTACATTAGTAAATATGAACTAGCAGTCAAAAATACATCTAAAGCATTTCTTCATCTTTAGTTAATAAGCTTGAACATTTTGCATTATTAAAATCAAAAGTTGTATCTGTCAATATTATTTACCTGAGCTAATATGAACTAACAATTAACACCTGTATTTAATTATGAATGTTAACAAAGATTAATAAATACTGTAACAAATGACTTACTTAATGTTAATTAATGCAACAATTTTTTCTAATTATTCTTTGTAAATTGTTACCTACAAATTTTTTATTATTATAGTCATATTGATATATAATCACAAAGAAGCACTGCGAAAACTTAACCTTTTTATATTGCATATAAAATAACAAATCACATTTTTAAAAATAAAATAAGAACTCAATTTTACCCCAAATCATGCAGCCCTAATAGATATTAACAAAGATTTTTCTTCTTTTAAATAAGACTTTTTAGCATAAACATCAAATTTCAAACAGCATAAGATAAGATTGCATACAGTATCCTGTAGCATAGCAAAACAGCTTCAAAGAGGCAGATAAATCAAGCATCAAAAAAGAAAATCTTGGAAAAGAGAAGCTAATATATGAGTATGTGAATTGCAGTCTGGCAATGAGCTGGCCGGAGGGACACAGTGACATGCTCTTTCACTGCTCTGTGGATGCGTGTAAACATGAATGGCATAAAAGTGGACCTGCGTCTATCTTTAGGGCCTGTTCAGCTGCAGGCGTAATACTCCCACATGCCTGGGAACTATCAATTACACAGCTCTAGCACTCCAAACACACACACAGGCTGCTCCTGTCCCCCTAGGAAAGGGATGTTTGTGTTGTCTGTCCACCCTCTGGACGAGTGCTTCCCGCTGAACCTCTGTGAGCACACTGCCATTTAATGGAAAGCAAAATTAGTCATTCCCTATAGATACTGGGAGTTATGTATGAACCACAAGCACATTCAGAAAGACTTCCACATGTTGGTTCAGTGTTGTCCAGATGAGTTTGTTAAGAATATAAAGTCAAATCCAGTTGTTGAAATAGAAATCTTTTGTAACATTTTATCTTTACTGCCACTTTTGATAAATTTAATACATCCTTGCTGAATAAAAGTAGAGTAAAATTGGGTAAGATGCACCTCTTAATTTTTTTTTCTTGATCTCATTTTAACGCATTTAATGAATGGACAGATCTTCAAAATGTTGTGATTTTATTTCAATATTAACATCAATAAACAAGATTTAGTTTTGAGGTTAATTTGATAATTTTGTGTCTGTTTTGGAAACAACAACAAATAGATATGAGCAATATCACACGAGTAGCAGTGCGATATGGCTGTATATCAGCACGGCTGTGATTTACGGCTGCAAGCCAAGAGCCGTAAGTAATCACAGTGTGCCGATATACAGCCATATTGCATGGCTACAAGTGTGATATTGCATTTATACAACAGTGTCTTTAAAAAGCCCTCTTTTGGCAAGAACTACTTCCTTCCGCCACAGATTCAAATCTCAGTTTGAGCCCAAGCCCACAGTACTAACTAACTAACTTAACGAAGGAACGTTGAGTTGCTTCTTTGAAAGCTTGTTTTATTACTGTATTAAAAGCTCACTGTATTATGTATAGATGAGTATTACGAGAGAGAGATGGACTGAGAGAGTGTGATTACCTGCATCTGGTACAGTATTTATTCTTCAGATCAATCTCATATATAAAACATTAGTTTGAATGTCCGCTGAGCAAAGCGATATCTTTGTCTTACCTTGTTTACAACCCTGGGCAAATTCCAAACAGCTTTTTTGCACCACTGAAGGGCACTTCGGGAACAGGACGCCATTTGTAGGGACTTTCCAAACATAAGTGAAAAACTGAATACCTTCATGAACTTAAGGGCCCTTCCGGAAGTCCGTTAGCGAAGGGAACATGCAATGGTCACTTCACAGAAGTGATTTCCGTTTGTGATCTTCGGTTAGGAGATCTTGCGATGCATTTTAAAGCAGAGTTGGGGTTGATTTCAACTTCACATACAAATGTAAGTAGAATAGGCTAATTAAATTTTTCTTTATTTTAATGTAATACAAAATATATTTTTTGTCAGTGCTAGAAATATGATTTAATATGGCAGTGTAGGCAAGTTTAAGCAAGTTTAATTTGAAAAGGTTTAATAGTAAATAAGACAATTAGACAATATTTGAATAAATTATAATTAGAACAATAAATATTTATTTGCAACAACTGATGGAGTGCTGAATGTTGCACACGCATCGTTGTCAAGGTAATATTTGGTCAGTCATTTCCTTCGCCAATGGAGTTCCAAACACTTATACGAGACAGTAATGCCCTACACCCTTTAAAGAACACACTTACTTCACAACACAACACGCCCTTCCAATCGAATAGAGCATAGCAAAGCTAACCTCACTTCCGAATTCAAAACAAAACCCATTCCATTCCAACAAAAAAAAAAAACCTCAACCCACTCATGTCTCGTCGCCATCTAATGGTGGAACAATATAACTATCACTATCACAAACAAACACAACGTATCCCAATACTAAATATTATAATTAAATACTACTGTTATTTATATAAAATATTATTTATTGAACAATAATATTTAATAAACAACAATAGCCATCATAAAAGTTACTAGGCAATTCAGTCAAAAGTACACACGCAGGGCTCTGATAAACAACATTAAAGTTACATAAAATATAGCGTGATGAGATTTTGCCCACAGCTAAAACTATTTGATCTGGAACAAATAATAGATTAACGAGACCGAAGATTGCCTGTTAGATTTACCCATGGGCTCATGAGCACTGAACACCAGCCGATGCCCTGGAGCTCACAAACGCTGAAGCTAATTTTCAAATAGACGTTATCTTTATTAACATACTACATATTTGAAGTCATTCTCGGCTAAAAAACTCTTAAAACTACATTCTGTGACACAAAAACTATAGTGGATCCAGGTGTCTGCCATGACACTCGCTGGGAGAAATACAGTGCCACAAGCAGAGTGATACAAATGGTGATTGCGATATCAGTAGAATATTGCACTCTTCTCAGCCAATCAGATTCGAAGACCAGAAAGAACAGTTGTATGTATGTATACACACACACATATATATATATATATACACACACACACACACACACACATATATATATATATACACACACAGAAATTATTTTTTAAACATACATATATAACAATTGCTATATTTATACAATGATACATATATTATGAAATAATATGTACATTTATAACTGTCAAACTCAGACTATTGGTTGTGGCATTGTTGCTGTGTCACTTGGACCACGATGTTCACACACTTTTTATGCAAAACAACTGATTTCTTTTCACTTCATACTAGGTAGAAGAAAGTACTTTTACAGGAAAAAATTATACCCTTCACCTTAAACGCAATAAAAGAGGATATAATGTCTGTACTAAGTACTGAGAGTCACCATCATTCAGATTACTGTCATCCAGCAGTCTGCTGAGGATAATAATACATAGGTTTACAGTGCACACTACTTATTTCTGTTTCACCCTATCACCAGCGCTGGACCCTTTCTCTGGACACCTCCTTCTTCCCATCCCTGCTCTCCTTCCTCCTCCCTCAGCTCCTCCTCAGATCAGACTGCCGCAGCAGCATGGCTGCTAAAACCATCAGGCCGGCTTTTTGGAGGGAGAATGAATCACATTGTAATAACAGATGTCAGCAGGTTTGAGGATGAGGTCTGAGTTACCTGTCATAAATCACCTGCCCAACGGCCGCCCGAAGTATCAAATTTGGTGTGGACGACAATGTGTAATCTGCACTTCTTAAGAGCTGTATTGAGTGCCATATGATTTAGTGTGATAAATTCTGAAAGATCCTGTTTGTTTAATTTTTTGTTCAGCCAGATAACTGTAGAGATTGATAACAGAAACTCACAGAAACTCTGTTCAATAGGTTGTAATACTTGTGATTGTACACTGACAGAATCAAAGGGTTTTTAAGAATGAAATTCTGCAGTCAGTAAGGTTAATGGGTTTATGAAAATCATACACGACTTTTATTTTCATATATATAACTTTAGTTTTCTAGTGAATAAATATCAAAAATAAAGCTCTAATACATAGATATTTGTAGTATAGTGTGAGAGAGATCAAGAGATTTTTAGTGAATAATTATTTAAATTACAGTTCTCACACAAAGCTATGGCTTCAGATTTTTCATATAGTGCAAGTCGTATGTTCAGTATGTTCTGCTTTTATGTTTCTTATTGTCCTTTTTGGTGATTGACAGCCCATGTAGAGCAGTATTAACATTCTTCACAATATCTCCTTTTGTGCTCAACAAAAGAAAGAAGACATGCAAGTACATGATGATTGAATTTCCATTTTTGGGTGAATTATCATTTAAATCTCTTTGGAAGAAAAATAAAATAGTAATTTATGCACTTTTTTTTACATCTTCATATGAGTGCAAGGTAACTTCAGTAAGTGAAGTCTCAGAACCGTAGGTTCTTTTGAAGTTTGACCCGCTTCCACTAACCACAGGTGCCTGTGTGAACCAAGGACAGGTTTACAGCAAAAAAGGCCAGAGACTGACCACACTTCTTCATAAAACGCTTGAATCCAAATGCTCTTTTTCTCTTATAAACACAGTTCACATCTGCACTGCATTTGAAAGGCTGACTGCAGAGTTCTTTGAGAAGCAGATGTGTTCTTGCATAAACACTGAAACATTAGAGCTGGTCTAGGGTGGGCTTGGCACAGGGATCAGGTTAGCCATGTCTGCTTCTTCTGAAAATGTATTTACTTTTCTCTAAATCTGCCTCTGTAAGTAAAGTGTAGGCATAATTAATTTGGCCACAAAACTGGCTTTATTTCTTCTACAGGAGTAGAAAAATAAATTCCAACATAAGCCAAAACATATTAAAAGCCGGTCTGGAACAATGTATGAAAGGAACAGAGCGATTTCTCCTCTTTCCCACTCCGATCCCAATGCACTCCAGGTTTTTCTTTCTGAAATCACGGTAGCTACTATTTCAGGGTCACTGGTCACGTCACACATAGAGACTTCACATTTAGAGACACAAATTACTAACACACTTCGGAGTGTTCACATAACAGTTTCTTTTGACTTTCCATGATACCTGTTGAAAGCATGCCACTTGAGGACCAACAAGCTGCTTTGTATAGTCTATAGGCAAGAACCTGAAGATGAAACCTGTCATCAACAAGTCCCTGGGTTATGCTGAAAAGGAATCTGCAAATACTTCACATATTCAGAGAGGGCAAAAATGATGTTCCCATGCGTATAAATTAATGTAGTTATGATAGATGTGGTTGGCCCGTCCATTTTGGAGATGGGTGTTTTTGCATGGAGCTTGACTGTTGAGTATCAAAACACATCTACGTTGTTTTAAGAAAGCTGTACTATTATTAACAGTCAGATCATGCTCCTGGACCATGATGCCGCCGCCCCTGTCAAACCCAGTTAAAACATTGCTCCTTTCTACTTCATTGTGACTGGCATATTTTGAGAAACAATTGTTTTTTTGTTTAGTTTTGAATAATAACAAATCTGAAGGGGGTGGGGGGTGGGGGGGTATAGACCCTTTTTCTGTTAGTAGACATTGTGAAATGTTTTTTATGGGTGGAGCTTAGGTGGAGGTAGAAAGATTCTCCTGACCGCTTCACTAATGCTAGCTAGAAGGTTTTGTTTGCTTGATTTTTAACAGTGACTGGAGAAAATTAGATTTTATCTGAATATGTAATGTCACTCACTGTCCGGGACCGCGATTGTTAAATTGTTAAAATGTTAACTTTAATGGAAGGAACCAGATTGGCTGACTCGTACACACTCACTCAATGGATGGACAATCTGACAGGAGTGGTCTGACGCACCTTCCAGATAGAGAAACTGAGGGTGTATAGTAAATAGAAACCAACTTAGGGCATATAAATCTTTAGGTGCCTATAACTATTTACAATGGCAAGGTTATTGTAAGTATATGCACTTGAACACACAACTGACACATAACATGGGCCTTCACTGTTCCCTCTCTCTACATCTGCACTTCTGACAGGACCACTATTGTCAAAGATGATTGACAATTAGCATGCAGTTTGGATTGGTGGAATGGTTCTGTTCTGGGCAAGAACTCCCTGTGCATCCTAGCATGGATAAAAGCAGGGAGAGCATCGATAACCCCCCTAGGGTAAACAGAACAAAAACAACATAATTGTATTGCAGATATCAATAATCTTCAATAATTAATTGTACACATTTTTAGAAATTTGTCTGATTCAAAGGGGAATCAGAAGGCCGAATCCTGACTGACAAGAGGAGGAGTTTGGGATGGAGGAGGGTAATTATCTGTTGAGCAACGCGAAAGCTGCTGATAGTAATGGAGGAGCCTATATATGAATGCTTAGATAGGTGCTGTATTCCCATAGGTAGATGGGGATCAGCTGAGAGTCAGCTGATGCGAGCTTGACTAATGTGACCTGCCAGAACTAACTCTATACGCTTGATTTCTGTCAGGACCACTATTGTCAAAGATGATTGACAATTAGCATACAGTTTGGATTGACAGTATGGATCTTTTCTGGGCAAGGACTCCCTGCCCATCCATGTAGTCTAGCATGGATAAGAGCAGGGAGAGCAGTGATAACCCCCCAAAACAAAACCATTTGCTAATATCCCCTAACACAAAATGACAGCAAAAATCTCAATGCCTTAAGCAACAAGCATGCTGCCCTTACCCAATAACCCAACAAGTATGTTGCCAATACCTGAAAAGCTTACGCAACAACATGTTCTCAATAACAACCAGATAGCCTTTAGAACAAGCATGTTTGCAACAAAACCAGAAGCTTTAAGAATACGCATGTTCCCAATACAAATACAGCTTTAAGAACAAGCATGTTCACAATAACAATAACCAGATAGCATTGGAACAAGCATGTTTCCAATAAAACTATAGTCTTAAGAACATGCATGTTTCCAATACAACTATAGTCTTAAGAACAAGCATGTTTCCTTCAATACCAAGCCTGAGGTGCCCTTGAGCAAGGCACTGAACCCCCAACTGCTCCCCGGGCGCCGCAGCATAAAATGGCTGCCCACTGCTCCGGGTGTGTGTTCACAGTGTGTGCGTGTGTTCACTGCTCTGTGTGTGTGCACTTCGGATGGGTTAAATGCAGAGCACGAATTCTGAGTATGGGTCACCATACTTGGCTGAATGTCACGTCACTTTCACATTTCACAAGCATGTTTCCAATACAACTATAGTCTTAAAAACAAGCCTGTTTCCAATACAACTATAGTCTTAAGAACAAGCATGTTTCCAATACATCTATAGTATTAAGAATAAGCACGTTCCCAATACAACTATAGCTTTAAGAACAAGCATGTTCCCAATAACAATAACCAGACAGCTTTGGAACAAGCATGTTTCCATTATAACTATAGTCTTAAGAACAAGCATGTTTCCAATACATCTATAGTTTTAAGAACAAGCATGTTTCCAATACAACTATAGTCTTAAGAACAAGCATGTTTCCAATACATCTATAGTCTTAAGAACAAGCATGTTTCCAATACAACTATAGTCTTAAGAACAAGCATGTTTCCAATACAACTATAGCCTTAGCAACAAGCATGTTGCCAATAAACTGAGAGCATTAAAAGTAGGGTGGCCATATGCGCCGTTCATACGGGACACGTCCCGGCCAGGATTTTAATATTGCCTAAAACATCCAAAGCAGTTTGACCAATAACATGCAGGTATTATACATAATCTACCAATCGTGGGGCTGCGCGTGAGAAGGTGAGATCTACAGGGAACAATCAAAACGATGCAAATATGCGCACGTGTTTGTTTGTTCGTTTGACTTGAAGCGTCGCTGCTAAAAAAAAAAAAAAAAAGTAGGTGCGAGAGTGATCCGAAAGCATAAGGAGCCGTCTGCTCTGCTCTCTAGCTCTCATGAATGTCACACAACGATAGACCTGCAAACAGCCAAAACCTGGATATTTTAGGCAATATTAAAATCCTGGCCGGGACGTGTCCCGTATGAACGGCGCATATGGTCACCCTAATTAAAAGGAACTTAGCTTAGTTTTGTGAAGACATTCAGAGATGAATGGAGAGTTAAAAATAGCCAGCTGTGACATGGATGCATGATCTCTTGATCTCTTTATATCCTTCTTGATGCAGGGAGTGCAGATCCCATCTGAACTTGTTCTTGAGTCAGTCACATTAGAATAACTCATGGAGTCAATGATGCAGCGATGCAAGAAGCAATGCTAACTCAGTCACTTCCAAATCAGGCAGCTTATGATCAATGCATCACAAACTTGAATAATTCTGAGGTGAAGTCCATGAGTGGAACAAATTCTTCTCGTCGTTAGTTAACTTGTTCTCCAGTTTCTGATTAGGTGGGGATGCGTGAGAAATCTTTAGACTCATAACCAAACCACAATAGTTTATTTAACCTTAACTGCTATGAAGTGTACGCTGCAAACGTGAGCATTTTTGATGATCATTTCTGCCCAGTCTGCTCGTTTTATTACAGCTGTCATCATTTTTTTGTCTGGCAATTTCAAATTGGAGCCTGTACTTCATTATTCTGATTTCTGACACTCAAAGATGACATTTTAAGCTCCTATGT
Organism: Cyprinus carpio; assembly: GCF_018340385.1. Classification (NCBI taxonomy): domain Eukaryota; kingdom Metazoa; phylum Chordata; class Actinopteri; order Cypriniformes; family Cyprinidae; genus Cyprinus; species Cyprinus carpio. Next base: position 7,887,516 of record NC_056584.1, on the reverse strand, counting down.
AGCCGACTCTGTGCTGGTTTGTATTGGCCGCCTTCAGTTGTTCCTTTGTTTTGCCTCCAACTAATGCTGTGACATAATTGTGACGTTGGCACAAAAATGGTCTTTAAGAAGTGAGAACAGAGCTTAAAGAATGCATACGAAATGTAAATGCTCTTAGGTGATAGCAGTTCCTGTGCACATTATTATGGCAATAATTTTCTCATTAAACTGTCATTTTAAAAATACTAATGAAATAACAAATGATCTCAGTATAAACATCAGCCCACAGGGCAAACAGAGCGGCATGTCTGCTTCTGTGAGTAAATGTATTCTCTATTCACTAAAGCTTGGACTTATCTGTCATCCGTATTACTTGTGCTGACATCCAGAGCCTGCCAGCTGTTTTCACTTTTCCTCAAAAGTAGACTATTTAATGCTTAAGCATACTGCTCTCTCCTGTGATCTCCTAATTAACCGATGGACACCATCCAAGTCATCCTGTAGGCCTTTTGAGCTGTTAGAAACAGGGCAGTGTACGTCCCACAGCTGAGTACAATCACAGCAACACACTCTCGGCAATCAGATAAAGGTGGCATGGAGCCTTACACTCTTCAAACAAAAGCTATCTCATCATGTTATACTTTGGGAAAAATGACACAATTATCCCAACATACTGGCAATGCCCATTAACTGTGTTTTCAAAAAAAAACATTTAATGGTTTGACCCTGAAGAAAAGTGCTATCCGTTAGCAATCCAATTTACTCAATGGTAGTTGCTCGATTGGCTCCTTGAGTATACAATTTATAATCTGCCATCTTTGCTCATAGTCACAGAACGTCACAGTCACAAATCGAGTCACATGACTCAATAATAAGGAAAGCCTGCTGGCTTAGGGTGAGTCTGAGAGAGATTTGGGCCAGCTGATGCCTCTCTTGTCCTTCAGGCCAGTTCTGCACTGCCAATAAACAACTGACCTTTAGTGATTAGGTACATCCATTTTTATGCAGTGCAAACATAAATGTTTTTAATTCTGCGATGTATTCAACTTTGACGAAAATTCTGCTGATTTGCATTGCAGAAAATTAACTGCAGAAGCAACAGTAAGAATGTGTAGCAGTCTAATAAGCAACATTTTGTATCATATTCCATAATTTTCAAGCAAAAGTATGATTATGAATTAAGCAGGATATAGATATGTAATTTCTAGCATGTAGCACTTGTATGTTGAAAGAAAATGCTGCTTTTTTAAACTAGAACTTAAAGAGAATATAAAAAAATGTTAAACCAAGTTGCTTTGGATAAAAGCATCTGCTAAATGCATAAATGTAAACATACATATAATAAATATATACATATACATATTATATATACTGTATATGGTTTGACCCTCAGTTTTGATGTCACAGTTCGGTACAGCAGGGGGAAAACCTTTTTATTATTATTATTATAGCCTAGTAGGGCTAATGTAAAAGGGCTCACTATAATAATAATTATAATAATACACATAAGAAAATTTTAATTATAACAGAGTTTATTTAAAAAAAGAGCAATTTGTTTAGTAAACCACTGTTTAAACTTATCACACTTTCCTCAAAAATATTAAACAACACAACTGTTTTCAACATAAATGCAGCCTTGGTAAGCTTTAGATTCTTATTTTAAAAATATATAAAAAAATAATAAAACATCTTACCAAGCCCAAACATTTTAAACATACTATGCATTGCTAAAAAATAAAAATGGAACATTCTTTCAAAGTGGGGCCAGTTAAAATGTTAGACTGGACTCTGCTGACATCACTTGACCTTCTCAGTGTTTGACTCTGATCACTGAAGCAACATGATTGATCTGTGCTCATGAGGAGCAGCGGAAGCCAAAAACAGCCTTAGAACTGAATGTCTGTTCCTCTCTGCAACAACAGATGGGATCAATATTTGAGCATAATCGCACAGGACATTTATCACTATCATATGAAACCACCTGAATTTTGAAAAGCAGAACATCTGCATCTAAATTTAGCTCATGACAGTTGACTGTAAGGACAGTACTATAGCTTGTGTCCTAATGCATTTAGTCATCATACAAAATCACTTACAGTGGTTTCGGTCTCCAGATGCACGTGTACTTTCACGCGGTTTCTGATTAGGCTCTACATCACGTTGTAATCATAAATTTTTCTTTGCAGATTCCAGAAGTGTTTCTGCATGACTTGAGTTGAGAGGATTGACAGAGAGTATCGATAGAGCAGAGCAGAGCAGACGGGGCAGATGAAATACTTGGCTGCATTCTGTCATGTTGTTTCTCAAGTCCTCATCTTTAAAAGGCATCAGCAGTCTCTCTGAAAGGACTATAAGCCATTCAAGCCCAGCGGGACTTTCGCAGGGTGCCTTTTCTCACATATCCCACTGTGGGCCGGAGCAGCATTCTTGTGATGTTTTCAAAAACAAAGTAGAAAAGCAGATTGGTCAGGATTTTTGCGGAAAAGGAACTCTGGTTATCAACAGTGTCTGTTTATGATGGTTTGCATCAGTGAGTAGGAGATAAAGTTATAAGCAGATCCACACATCATGAAGAATACAACCCATGATGAACATGTTTGTAATATATATAAAAAAGTATAAAAATCTCAAATAAAAATTTTTCACCTTACAATGTTAAATAAAATTAAAAGTCTCTAATGTTCACCTCTTATTTTTGTCTCTTATAAGGTTGAATTTAATTGATCAGAAGTCTCATTTAATATGTATTTTATTCCTGTGATGCAAAGCTGAAATTTTAGCAGCTATTACGCCGGTCTTCAGTGTTACATCCTTCAGAAATCATTCTTTAGTGCTCAAGAAACATTTATTATTATCAATGTTAAAAACAGTTTGGCTGCTTAATATTTTTGTGGAAACTGTGATGAAAGTTCAAAAGAACAGCATTAATTTGAAATAGAAATCATTTGTAGCATTTGAAATATCTTTGTCACTTTTGATCAATTTAATGCATCCTATATAAATATTAACTGTTGTTTAAAATGCATTCAAAATCTGGATATATAAAAATATTAATCTGTATAAATAAAAAAATTAATTCAAATTGAACAGTTGATCTGGATATAACACACACACACACACACACACACACACACACACACACACAAAAACACACACAAATATATAAAAAAATATAAATATATATTTACTTGGTTTTACACTAAATTAAATTTTTATTAAATTCAATTTAATTTCTTGAAAATGGTACCAAAGTTCAAAACCATATAATACCAACAGGAATATGAAGAGTTAATTTGTAAGAACTCGGCACATGTGTTTTTTTATCCACATTTTAAAAAGATTTTTCCTTTTCTTTAACATGGACACTCTTATACATCATCCATGTGCTTTATGATATTGTATTTTCATTCCAGTTTGGCTCCAAAAAGTCTATGGTTTGGCATTCTTGTGAAATTCTTGATATTGTCCACAAAACCAGGGTAAGGTATATGCCCTTCGATAATTAGCTGTCAGGTTGAGGTTTAGTTCAAAAAAGGAAGTCATTTACAAACCAACAGGGGACGATATGCTGCCTGGCTTTATGAAGAGACATTCTCATTACCACCCAATCTTTATAGCAAGACAGATCAATTCAAAGGGCGACTTCATCTCCCAAAAACCAGCTGTCTGTCTTTTGTTGCGTTTGAGCCTTTTTCTACTCCAGGGAATTGAGGAGAGAAACTCGGGATGCTCCCTCCCCTCTTGCCCTGATGGGCTTTGCAGGTTTGGGAATCAGGAGAGAGAGCGAGAGGGAGATGTTTGTTGTGTTAGTGAGACTGGGCTTTGGGACTGGGAAAGGGATCAGGACACATGATAGGGGATTTAATGAAACCGTCTTCCTCTTGCATTGCATCGTTCTCACTCTCTCTTCCGATGTCTTTCTCTTGTCTCTTGCATGTCACACCTGCTGTACATCTCATGTCTCTATCTCTCTCTCATCCTGATTTTCACTTCCTTTGTCTCCTTCCTCCAACTCAAGTCCCACCACCAGCACAGCACTTCAAGGTCCAGCGCCATTTGAGCTTAATTTACACAGCATTTGTGGCATAGTTTAGTACTACAGAATATATTTAGATATATTTTGACCTCAGATTTCTAAATCATGGTTACTCATGACATGTTTCTAGCCACCACTGTTGGAGTGGAATGGAATACTTTTAACAATTCTAGTTTGATTCCTCTGAATGATTCTGGTTCCTTAAGAGTTCTTATGGTTCTTTTAGTACTTTTAAGAAATAAAAATTAGGGAAAAAAGAAATGCAACTCCATTAAGTGGCACCCATGCGAGGTCACATTTACCATTCTTTTGCAGAATTTTGCAGGCAGCTCCTTGGTTTGAAAGTGACTTTTTGTGAGCTGTAATTAGTACATACACTACAGACAACAGAAATTTGACTTTTTGTCTGTGAAATTTCTCCTAAATTTCGCTAATGTGAGTACACCTTTTGAATTCCAGTCAATTCAGTCATAGTGTAGAAGATGCATGTGTGAGAATTGTTAACAGCTTCATTCGGTTCTGGTATTTGTTCAAAAATGGAATCGGTTCTTACCATTTTTTGGTGTCACACATGGTTTGGCCTTCTTGTGTGAGATTTGTGGGATATTTCATTTTAAGCTGAGGGACCAATTTAAAAGTATAATCATAATTATTGCACAAATGCTGTGGAATCGATAGAGCTTATGTGAACCCAGAGAACTCCTATCATTCCCTTTAACTGTCAGTCAAGGCCTTTTCCTTTCACCTCTTTTTGAGTCAGTTAAAAGAGAATAGGATCAGAGAGGATGTGGATGTTAGGTCAGCAGTGGGCGGGCGTATTTATAGCCTTCTCTGCTTACTGAAGGTAAGGCAATGGCACGGCCAATCCCACAGAACATAAAACTGTCACACACCAGCTGATGGTGATGGATAGCCGATCACTGGACATTAAATAAATCCTTAAAATGAACATTATGTAGATGGCCTGGGTGTAATATCCTACAAACCATAAAGGGAAGGTCAGAGCTCCTAAAAATGGCTATTACTTAAGACTTTTACGACCTGACAATAAAACCACTATGGCATTTTAATGTGGACTTAATCTAATGAGAAAGTGGCCCTGCATTCCCTGTGCTCAGGGATTGTTTTAGCCATAAAGAATTAGAAATCTTCAAAACACTCTTTATACTTATTGACCTGTAATAAAAAGGTTCATGTCTGTTGTAATAATGACTTGAATCAGTAAGCAAATTAGGGAATATTGTAAAACATGTGCTTTTTTAGTTAACTGAACACTTGAGAATAATTAGTCTTGGAGTTGATTCCAAAAGTCCTTTGGCTCATGATATCACACCGCCATTAAGAACATGTTTATCATGAGATTCCACCATGATCAAGGCCCAACATGCTTATTTCACTTAGAGAGCCTTTCACCTCGAAACGACTCATTATACCCATGTGTTTAATGAATATGGAGTATTTTCAAGGATTTCTGCTCACATTGCACCCTTCTTTAGCATTCATTTTGGCCTGCTGGGTCAGTTGTTTTTCATGCGCTTTCCTGGGTCATCGGGAACAAAGATGTGTGTGATGGAATGGCAGCTCTGAATGAAATCTCCATCTCCTGCCTTCACAACCTCATTGTCCCCTCGGGGGGTAAAGAGGTCCTCCTGAGGGCCAAAGTCCTAGTGCCCCCATAAGTGCTTCTTAAGGTTCCTGCAATGGCCCGGCTTTGTTCTGCTGTTGTGAGAACAGCGGCTGCACAAAGAGTGCAGTGCTTGCGAGCATATGTTCTTCTAATTTGCTTTGATAACTGCCAGATGATGAAGCAGGGGCCTCTCTGAGCCTGCGCCACGAGGGCCAGGATGGGCTTCGTCTGGAAAGAGGGATGGTGGGGAGCCTAGAGATCTGTTCCTGGAATGAGGTCCCACCTTCTCTTCCTGTGACACGGAGGCTGTTTCGGTCACTTGTCTGTTGGTGAACTTGCATCTGTTGAGGGAAAGTATCAAGGAACTAGAACAAAATGCTGATGCTGTAAAAGATCTGTAATGGATTTGGAAACCATAGCGAAATATAGAGTTCTGACTATAGACACACTACAGTTTAAAAGTTTGATGTCAGGAAAGTTTGGTGTTCATTTTTTAATTTTTTTAAAATAAATAAATTAATACTTTTATTCCGCAAGGATGCATTCAATTTATCAAAAGTGACAGTAACAACATTTAAAATTTTACAAAATATTTATATTTCAAATAAGTGCCGTTTTTTAATCTTTCTATTAATCAAAGAATCCAGGGACGAAATTAAGCAAAAAAGCAGCAAAAACTTTTTTTAACAATGATAATGTTTCTTGAGCAGCAAATCCGCATATAAGAATGATTTCTGAATGACTAGTGAAAATTCAGCTTTGCCATCATAGGAAAAAAATACATTTAAAATATATTAAAATAGAAATAAAAAAAGTTATTGAAATTGTCCTATATAAATTGTAATAATAATTTCACAATATTTTACTGCAATCAAATAAATAGAACCCTTGTGAGCATAAGAGACTTATTTAAAGAAAATAAAAAATCCAAAAAAGTCTTACAGACCCCAAACATTTGAACCATTGTGTATATATGTAACATAACTTATGTTTCCAGTTAGATTGAATGAAAATTGCTTTTACAAATTGCTAAAAGCCACACAGTCAGCTATTTTTATCCAGGAATCAAACATAACTTATGTTTCCAGTTAGATTGAAAATTGCTTTTACAAATTGCTAAAAGCCACACAGTCAGCTATTTTTATCCAGGTATCACCATTTTTGTAAGCGGTATACATGAGACAGTCAGTGAACAGACAGTGGGTGGTCTGAAGAATGAGATGAGTTGTCACCACTCATGGTGGAGAAAATAGTTAACAAGTCATGAGAGAGATTATGAGTGCAAAACTACTCTATAAGAGCAAGTTATGAGAGCAAAACTATTCAGCATTTAATATCATCTTCAGTCAAATTTAGTCACTTACTAATTTTACTTATGTAATGATTTTATATCTGAAAATATGACAAATTAAATAAATTTGGCAATATAACTCTCATAGACATTAGCTCATTTATGCACTTCTAATATGCAGTTTATATGCATTTAGGCAGTTTTTATACTGATCTAACTACAAATGCAAGGGTTCTGAGTATCGCTGAATCAGATTTATAGGTCTGGTTAAATTAAAACTAAATCACTTAGGTTTTATATTGTTTATTTCTTGCTGCAGCCTGGGTTCAATTAATTGTGCACAAAATGTGTTTCTTATGTGTGTCATGGTTTTAGTTTCTTCACTGCTCATGAAACTATTACTCAGTTGTCCAATATATTGTGCTGATTTTAAATCTGCACTCTAAAAGTCCATCCGCTCTGCAAAGATGTTTATTTTATGTATGGTTCCTCTGTGCACTAATGGTATTGTTTGTAAAGCGGAGAATAGCTGGAGCTGCTGATGTTTTTTTTTTTTTTTTTTTTTTGAGCAGACTGTGGAGAAGCAGAGGTGCTTCTGAGTGTGTCCATAACTCACGGCGGGGCTCATGGATCTCTTCACTCTTGATGGCAAATTTTAACTGTCAGTGACAAGTCTCCACTATGTAATTTAGTGCTAATGTCTATTTCAGAACTGAGTCCATCGGCTGGAAGGCAAGGTCACGTCATCCAGAGATGAGAAACAGCAGATGATCACTGCAATTTGAATCATCTGATTATCATAATATGCAACAGCCACTCAAAAATTATGAACTGTCTTTTCTATGTTAACATTTAATTTGACTTCTTTTTAGTTGTTTTTTTTTAAACTGAAAAAAAGGCACTTGTGCAATTGTATCTCTATTTTAGATAATTCATTTGCAGATATTGTTTTGCTAGTACAATTTTATACTATAAGTAATATCCATATGTTAAATAGCTGTTTGTTCTTTGTTTAATATTTTTAGACTGGAGTAATGCTAATGAAAATTCAGCTTCAATCACAGGAATAAATTGCATTTTAAAATGTATTAAAATAGAAAACAGTTATTTTTAACTGTAATAATATTTCACAATATTGCTGTTTTTACTGTAGTTTTGAACAAATAAATGTAGCTTTGGTGAGCTTTAGAAACTTCTTTCAAAACTAAAAAATACCTCACCCATCACAAACTTTTGAACAGTAGTGTACATAATGTATATATGGCAAATTATATTAAATAATTCTTGAAAGCACAAAAGGTTTTTGTAATGATATATAACCATTAGATTTTCAACTGAAATGACCCAACAGATGAACCTCCTGTGCATGTGATCATTTGAAACCATGACCAGGAAGCAATTAGTTAGGGCTGGAAGTCTGGACTGCAGGTCACCCTGACAGATATTTCCACCTAAGCCCTGTCTCACGAGTGAAGAGCTGTGGGTTTCATGCAATGAGGTTTCCGCAGGGTGGAGAAAAAACAAAAGATGCTATAAATATCCATTGAAACGGCCACACTACCGTAGATAAGCAGTGAAGGAATTCACTTAAAGTGCGATGTGTCACTGCTACTATAATGTCACGTTCAGCTCTGCTTCTGCAGTCCTGAATGGGCCATACATTTTTTACACAGTAGCCTATAAATCTGTTAGATTTAAAACACAGAAAGGATTAAATATATTTCAGTAAGCAGAGGTCATAATGTTAAAGATGTAAATGTTAAGCTGAATCTTGGGGAAAAAAGTTTCCGTTCATGATTAGAAGACAGAAGTAAAAATATTGTATATTACAGGACTGAATATAGCTGTCAGCATGGTGATAAAATGTGAAACATTTTCCTTCTGTTCTTCTGTCCTCTCAGGACTTCACTCAGCACTGATTTAGAGGTGGTCAGACAGTAGTGAACCAGGATATGGGAAACAACAACGGAAGCAGCCAGATCCAGGCCATTAAATGCTCCATCAAACAAGTTTTCAAGAACCTTATTGGGTAAACACTGCATGGAAGGGCAGTAATAATGACACAGCTGTTTTTTTTTCTTCCTAAAAATATTGACCAGTCCTCATGATGGTTCACAGAATTTGTAATGAAAGTCTAATGTGTTGAAAAAGGGCCAACTAAAATATTTCAGTATGGTGACTACTACCTGACAGACACCACTGAGAGCTGGAGTGTCTAAACATGCTGTCACATTTACCCTTACTCTGTGAAATTTAGTTAGCAAAATACAGTAATTTCAGTGGGAATCAGTGTGATGAAAAATTTTCAACCCAGGCTGGAAAATATGTGTCTCAGCCTACATTTTCTCATAACTGCAAAAATATACCTACTTTAAACATATTTCACTGCTGTTTCAGTGGCAGTAAAACACCAACAACCTTTGTTCCTTTTAACACTAATTTTGATTACAGGTGCATATTATCAATTAATAGACTTATTTTTGTGTGCAATACTATGCCATGGGCTTTTATCATAGTGCTTGATTTGAAAATTAATATATTTCGTATTTTTCATCACATAACCAGCCCCATATGGCTTTCGTGATGTAGTAAACTTGCTCGGTAGCTCACCAGGTACAGCACTGCACTTGTGATGTGAAGTGCTTGGTTATGAGTCCTGTAAAACATCAGTCATGACACTCTATAAAAGAGCTCAAAGCCTCATGGAAGGAGGCTTAAAAGGCATAGTTGCTTCAGCAAATGCATTTGTATCTTGTGTTTGCATTTGTGTCAGTTAGGTTTAGTGTAGGTGGTACGCTATTTTCCAAAATGATAGAGCATTAAGCTTTCAGCACCACTCACAAGACATTTCATTTCTGAACTGCCACAAAATGTGCACACATCAGTGTAATAAAATGTTGCCACAGTCACGTTTTTTTTTTTTTTCTTGGAGAACACTGTACATGCAATTTAATGCCAGTCACTGAAATTGATATGAAACGTGATACAAGCAATGCAATATTATTTGGTGAAGAAATTGCCTATGTAAATTTTGTGTTGGGTTCAAGTTTGGTGAACTTTGTCACACAAATTTGCAGCACCAACCAATAGTAAGCTCTTGATTTGGCAGTGACTGCTGTGTGATTTATAAAAAGCATGTTTGATAATCATTTTTATTATTTTATTATGCTTCATTTGCTAGCTGACAGAATATGTTTATTATTTATAAAAAGCATGTTTGATAATCATTTTTATTATTTTATTATGCTTCATTTGCTAGCTGACAGAATATGTTTATTTCATTGCTGATATCACTGTATCATTCCTCATATTTTGTCAAGACTGGAACCACTTTCTTTTGTTTGATTCAAGTCAGCAAGATTTTTATTTATAAATTTATTTAATTATTTAAAGAAATTAATACTTCTAATCAGCAAGGATGCATCAAAAGTGACAGTAAAGATATTTGTAATGTTACAAAAAAATGCTGATCTTTTGAATTTCTTATTCAAAGAATCCTGAAAAAAGAGTATAACAGTTTCCACAAAAATATGACACAGCAAAAGTTTTTAACATTGATAATAAAGAGAATGTTTCTTGAGCAGCAAACCAGCATATTAGAATAAATTCTGAAGGATCGTGTGATGCCTTCTCTAATACTACATTGTGCATGAATTTCTACCTCACTATTTACTGAATACTAGACACTGTGTATCTATTATTCTTCAAAAACATACATAAAACTGTCAACGTTATTGCACAAACATTCCAAATTATGTGGACAAATTTCTTAACAATTGGTATTCTTCAAATAATTTATAATATTTGGCTAATAATTAATAAAAAAATATCATAACATTATTTCTGGTTCATCATAATGGAAGAAGGTCAAGTTAAGCCAATAGCATTTTGGGATACAGAATTCAGCATTCTTCGCAGTGTGCTTTGATGTATACTGTGTACGGCAAATGTGATCATTAGTATTCATAAAGAAAATTTTCATACTGTGCACAGTATGCACACTATATTAAGTAATGTTAAATAGTATACTAGTATTCTCTTGCTACTACATAGTCAATGAACTGAAATAAAGTACCTTTCAAATGTCTTTAAACCAGAATGAAAACCAAAGCTCAGAGCTGTGAAACTCTCTGTATGGTGTGTGTGTGTGTGTGTGTGTGTGTGTGTGCGTGTTGGATAATAAAAAGGAAAATGGGGGTTCATGGAGCTTATGTACTTATCTAAATCATCATATAATTTCTACAGTGGGTAATAAACAGACCACCACCCTCATTTTATCCTCTCTACAATATGATGTTATCCTCTTTTATGCTCTTTATTAAGCGTGAAAGACACCATGAGGCTCTTGATTGATTAGTGCTATGTCAGATGTTTGTGTTTGTTTGGCACTTTGTTATCGGTTCCCACTGGATACAGATCATTTCCACTAGAACCATTTGAATGTAGTTCAGCTCTGCTGCTCTCTGTAAAACATTCATCTAGTTAAGATAACACAAACATCCCTTAAATATTAAGAGAACAGAAGAGTGTGTTTGGCCTTTTCAAGAGTGTGTCCATCAGTCTGTTCGCATCTAGCCTCTGCTAGTAAAAGTAATAGACAGACACTTAAATCATGGATACTTGATGAAAACGATAATTAATGCTTAATGCTTAAGCTTAATGCATAATAGACAGTTTCTGTAATAAATTACATATATTTTTATTTATTTAAAAAATAGTAAAAGTAATAGACAGACACTTAAAATAATAGACAGTTTCTGTAATAAATTACATATATTTTTATTTATTTAAAAACACGTTTAAATTATATATCAGCAAACCATCATATTAGAATGATTTCTGAAGGATCATGTGACAGAGAATACTGTAGTAATGATGCTAAGAATCACAGGAATAAATCACATTTTAAAATATATTAACACAGTATATATAATTATATATAAATAAACTATAATCTCACTGGATTATTATAATTAATGCCAAAAGGAATGTTTAGAAATGTAAACTGATATATCCTACTAACACACTAAACCAAAAGAGTTTTAACTGCTTAAAACTTTTTTGTTGTTGCTGCTGGTGAAATACTAATGTCCTATGACTTTTGCACAGTACTGTATATATATATATATATATATATATATATATATATATATATATATATATATATATATATATATATATATATATATATATATATATATTTCAAATTATATATATGCAGTAAATTTTATCATACAATACAAAAAAGTTATTTCTACTTTCAAAATTTCAAATGTTTTTGGACCTGATCTGATATCAACATTTTCAAAATCAAACATGAATGCCTGTGCTTCATAATTTGAGGATGAGTTTGTATTGACTAAGATAAATAATTACACACATTATACACTATACTTTCACATACACTTACACATAATATCACATACCTCCATTACAGTTCTGAGTGTTATGGATGTAACTTAATGTATTTCTGGTTTAATTGTATCCTGCTTGATAAGTTTAAATATTCTTGCAAATTTTTAAAACATCCTGTCATAAGTTTAAATATTCTTGCAAAGTCTTTTCTGTTTCCTGTGATCAGATGTGATCTGTTATTCAGTCTGATGCATGGAAATACTGCCATTTATGAATTATTGTCATGCTTTTGTGAAACAGTTTGACATTTTATGTCTCTGTAATAGTCTCTGTAATCATCCATCTTTAATTTTTCACCACTACCTCATTTCTGATGCTAACCATGCATATGTATTCAACTGAATGCGATGCCCTGATTATAGACTGGTATCAGTGCCTGAGGCTGTGAGGCCAGATGGTACAGTCTGCATCGAAAATATGTCTGCGCTCTGACTTTGATGTCTTACCCTACCATTTCAATACGCCAATGATTTCTCAGGAGGGCAGGAAAAGTTGGACTCTACAAATAAGAATCACATAGCAAGAAGCCAGGCATGGGCAGTCATTAAAAACTACATAAGAGCTAATGTTTCCACCATATGCTTTGGATTGTAGCCCTTGGATAAATGAAAAATAATTAAAATTTCAATCTTTAATCCATATGATATGTATCTTATTGCTTAAAAGGTTTAATGACAGATTTAAGGCCAGCCGAACCATTATAAAACTACTCCAGACAAGATGCTAAGAATTAATAGTACTTACACCAAGTCTACAGTAAATGGAGCTTTCATTAGGCCACGGTGTCAGGGACATACGCAAGCGTCCTTTTGATATGGTGCCGTCTGCAGTCGGTCTTTGAGGAGATTTATCATCAGATGAAAAGGTTACTGGATATCTTTTTTTTAACCGGGCTACTATGCCTCAATTCACTTAAACCGGGACAAAGGACTGTGCACTTAAGTTATGCTAACAACTAACAATTGGACCAGTGATGTTCCAGAGTGCTAACAGAATGGATAATACATCTGTTACTTTTTCAAAGTCACCCAAACTAGTTCCAGAGACCCTGAGAACGCATCCAACTTTTCAAAAGTCAAAGTTACAGTTTGGAAAAGAGGCAAAAACATCAAAGGAGGCAATTAGTTGATGCACAGGCGTGCAATACGAGCAGACAGTAAAACCAGCTGCAGTGGATCTGCAGGGAAATGTTAGTGGCTATCAAAGGATGAATGCATTGTAATCGGGGACGAAGGACACTGTATCTTTCCCGATATGTTTGTTTTAAATTTATCTGTTTGTGTGTAAAAGGAAATGACAGTTTCAGGGTGTATAACAGTACAGCATGATGTCAGATTGTTGTCTGAAAGTCAAGGTTCTTTTGACAGTCTATAACTATTAAGGATGCTTTTATTTTTTCCTTCAAAGAAAGTGGTATTTCTTTCGGCAGGATATCCCTCATATCAGTACGAGTGCCACGGAAACGCCATTGTTTGTTTATTGCCTATGCAAAACTATAGATATTATTGTTTTAAACTGCGTCATGTCCAGTATCTCATATGCTTTCTTGACCTATTGTTCTTGAACGCTGGCTCTCAGCAGTCACTAGCAATTATATAACACTTCATATAGCATTTATAAAGGGGTGGTGAATATTCTTTTTTTATCCCGGACATTATTTGTATAGGCACTTCATGATCGCTTCCTCTCAAAGGCTGTCTATTCATCGTGAAGTGGTGTGGATTAGGAAGTACCCCTTGTTTCACCCAGGTCCACCCACTGTGCCAGATAATGTTTATCTCTATGAAATTATAATCAATGCATGTCAATTTTATAGTATGTATGTTAATCTGCAGTTACATTTCTATACCCAAAATAGATATATACTAATGTTCAAAAATTTGGGGTCAGTTTTTTTTTTTTTTTTTTTTATCCAGCAAGTAAACATTCATTGATCAAAAGTGACATTTATATTGTAAAGACATTTATATTGTAAAATACATTAGAAAACAGCTATTTCTAACTGTAACATTACACACAATATTATTGTATTTATTGTATTTTTGCTAAAACATTTGAATGGTAGTGTAGGAACCGTCTTATAATGCCGTAAAGTTTTTATTTTTAAATAAATTATTAAACACAATTAAATGCTCTTTTAAATTCAAGAAACTATAATATTTTACATTGATAGGCAAAATAAATTTACTTAAATATGTTGCATATTTTGATATAAAGTTAAATCTCTTGTAATTCCTCAGCACGTTGCAAGTCTATCTGGTGGGTATATATATATATATATATGTGCATATTTTATATGTTGCATATTAAACTGTTGCATATTAAACTGATCTAAAATGTAAGTATTTTGACATATATAGCTATTTTAATTTGTAAAAAAATAATATATTATAACAAAATAAATGATAAATTATGCATCATAGCAAAAATTAAAAAGCAACATGTTCTGTTACTTTTATTTATTATTTGATTTATGTGTTTTCTGATTTATTTGATTCTTGATTTTAAATTTTAAATTGCACTTTTTGTTTATATCTACTGCTAGATGCTACTGCTACCAGAAGAGTGGTCTGATTTTTAAAAATTAATGACTTAATTCATAATGCCATAAAGTTTTTTTATTTTTAAATACATTATTAAACACAATTAAATGCTTAAATTCAAGAAAATATAATATTTTACATCGATAGACGTTGCAAGTCTATCTGGTGGGTATATATATATATATGTGCATATTTTATATGTTGCATATTAAACTGTTGCAAAAAAAAAATAAATAAAAAATAATTTATGTTGCATATTAAACTGTTGCATATTAAACTGATCTAAAATGTAAGTATTTTGACATATATAGCTATTTTAATTTGTAAAAAAATAATATATTATAACAAAATAAATGATAAATTATGCATCATAACAACAATTAAAAAGCAACATGTTCTGTGACTTTTATTTATTATTTGATTTATGTGTTTTCTGATTTATTTGATTCTTGATTTTAAATTTTAAATTGCACTTTTTGTTTATATCTACTGCTAGATGCTACTACTGCTACCAGAAGAGTGGTCTGATTTTTAAAAATGAATGACTTAATTCATAATGCCGTAAAGTTTTTATTTTTAAATACATTATTAAACACAATTAAATGCTTAAATTCAAGAAACTATAATATTTTACATTGATAGGCAAAATAAATTTACTTAAATATGTTGCATATTTTGATATAAAGTTAATATTTTGACATATATAGCTATTTTAATTTGTAAAAAAATAATAAAA
Organism: Cyprinus carpio; assembly: GCF_018340385.1. Lineage (NCBI taxonomy): Eukaryota > Metazoa > Chordata > Actinopteri > Cypriniformes > Cyprinidae > Cyprinus > Cyprinus carpio. The sequence goes on along the minus strand of NC_056584.1, from coordinate 7,871,889 downwards.
TATATATGTTGCATATTAAACTGTTGCATATTAAACTGATCTAAAATGTAAGTATTTTGACATATATAGCTATTTTAATTTGTAAAAAAATAATATATTATAAAATAAAATAAATGATAAATTATGCATCATAACAACAATTAAAAAGCAACATGTTCTGTGACTTTTATTTATTATTTGATGAAGAGATTTATTTGATTCTTGATTTTAAATTTTAAATTGCACTTTTTGTTTATATCTACTGCTAGATGCTACTACTGCTACCAGAAGAGTGGTCTGATTTTTAAAAATGAATGACTTAATTTACTACTATTATTATTATTTTAATCCAATCAGATTCATTTTCTTTCTGTTAATTATTTTGCCTGTTGTTGTGTTGATTGATATGTTTTAGGAGGGTGGGGTTTTGTTAGATGGTGCATATGAATTAGCAAATCTGATATATTTACCTGTAATAAATAACTTATAGCCTGCTTTGATGTTTATCAGGTATTGTCAGAAAACATCTCCAGGTTACATATGTAACCATGGTTCCCTGAAGGGAACTTTATGCCGTTTCAAAACGCTACAGGAACGCCCCCAGCGTGACCAATTTTTTGAATCACATGTGTAATCAGTTCAATGGAAGGGTGAGACATCATAGGAGGGTGACGTAGTGACCAGGAAGCTATGAGCACGTGAGGTGGAACCGGCGTCAGCTGCTAGGAATGAAGCAAGCACTCACAGGCATGCCGGAAGTATGACCCTGAGATGCAGCGTCTCGTTCCCTTTGGGGAACCATGGTTATATACGTAACCTGGAGACATTCCCCTTCAGGAACTTGAGTTGCGTCGAAATGCTACAGCAACGATAATGCCCACGCCGCCAGACTTGCAAATCCCTGTCTAGTGTGAAAGAGCACAGCTAAGATGAGAGAGCAGAAGAGTGGCTTGGATATCTAGGCCATAGAGTCTGACGAATGTGAGGGGCGTGGACCATCCTGCTGCGTTGCAGATGTCCTGCATTGACAAACCTGCTAAGAAGGCCTTGGAGGCCACCATTGGCGAGGAGAGATCAGAGGACTCATAGGCAATAGTAATGGCATTGACTATCCACCAACTAAGGGTCTGCTTCGTAGCAGGGAGACCCCTATAAGGGGGACCATAGCATACAAGCAGTTGGTCCGTCATTCTCCACAGGGCAGCTCTGTGGATGTATGTATCCAGTGCTCTGCTAGTCTGTCTCCCTGAAGGGAGGAGGAGAAAAGGCCTGTAGCACAATAGGCTGTGGTGTAACAGAGAGGACCTTAGGGACATACCCTGCTCGAGGGTAGAGAAAAACTTTGGCCATGCTGGGCGAAAATTCTAGATAAGAAGGGGCCTGAAGATCCCCAACTCTTTTTAGAGAAGTAATAGCCAGAAGAAGGGCGAACTGCCTAAAGAACAGCCATAGGCAAAAAAGCAGAGAAACCACCATCCTGACGCACTCTCTAAAGAACTGCCGGGAGCAGAGCGATCGGGGAAAAAGCATAGAGACGAAGCCTCGGCCAAGACTGTATCATAGCATCCAGCCCCAGTTCAGCTGGATGAGTCAGGGAGAACCAGAGGGGACAGTTGGATGTCATCTGAGTCGTAAACAAGTCCACCTGAGCCTGGCCAAAAATTCTCCATATCTGATTCACCACCTCGGGGTGAAGCCTCCATTCCCCGGGGCCTCAGCCCCTGCCTTGACAGGATGTCTGCTCCCATATTCATATACCCAGGAATAACCAAGGTTCTCTCCACATGTCCAAGGCACGTAGGCATCGCCGCGTGACCTTGATAATGTGAAGCAGGGTTCCCCTCGAGGAAAACCCCCTGGTCTTGAGCCACCACTGTAGGGGTCTCATGTACAGCAGGCCAAATAGTATCACGTTGGACGCAGCTGCCATCAAACCCAATAGTTTCTGAAACTGCTTGACAGTGAGTAACTGGCCTTCTCTGACTCTCTTGACTGCTGTGAAGATCGACTCGATCTGAGCAGAAGACAATCGTGCCTGCATCGTGGTCGAATCCCACAACATGCCCAGATAAGTGGTCCTCAGTAATGGAGAAAGCACACTTTTCTTGGCGTTTAGTCTTAACCTCAATTCTTTCATGTGAACAAGAACAACATCTCGATGTCGAACGGCCATCTGCTCAGACTGAGCCAAAATCAACCAATAGTTGATATAATCTAATATGCGGATGGCCTGGAGTTGCAGTGGAGCCAGAGCAGCATCCACACACTTCATAAAAGTGAGAGTACTAAGCTGAAAGGAAAAACTCAATATTTGTAAGCTTCGCCCATAAAAGCAAACCTCAGGAACTTCCTGTGAGTGGGAAGGATGGAGACATGAAAGTACCAGTCTTTTAGATCTATCATTACAAACCAGTCCTCGGATCTGATCTGAGAAACAACTTGCTTAATGGTGAGCATTCTGAACTTCACTATCAAAACTAAACAAATCAAAAAACGTACACATAAAACCCAACCTTCCCCCCAACAATTAATTACAACACTTAAAAACTGACCCCTTGTCGTAGACTCCCTGTCATGAGAAGGGACCACCTCAATGCCCTCCTTCCTCAAGAGAGTGTTAACTTCCTGTTCTAATACCAGAGCCTGTTCGGGGCCCGTCGCCGTATAACCACCGAACACAATGCGCAGACACACACCAGCCTGACCTGTCGCTGTATATCCCTTGCACACCAGGCTAGATGTTGTGCGTAACAGCCTGGAGGGCAATGCCAGCGCCTTTAAGGAATATAAAGGGACCTGATTGTTTGCTTTTTGAAGGGGTCTAGTAGACTCAACCCGCCTCGTCCTTCCACAGTCACTACATGGGATTTGTCCACGGTGCTAAGGGCTCTAAAGAGCTCTCCCTTTGAACCACTACAATCCATTGACCTTCATTCCCTGACACTGAAAACTGCTCTGCTACTGGCGTTAGCATCAGTAAAGCAGATGGGAGATTTGCAAGTGCCCTCTGTGAGTTCCTCCTGCCTTGAGTTCGGGCCCAATGACTCTAAGGTTGTCCTGGAACCTAGGCACGGTTACATACCTAAAGTGCTCTCCACTCCACTCAGAGCACATACTATAACCCTTCAGGCAACTCATCCCTTATATTAAGACAACAATCAGAACCTACACAGCTCTGTCAGAAAACTAATCCAAAAAATATTTTAAAAAGTACAAAACTTTAAAAAAAAAATTATGCTTCGGTGTCAATTTAAAAGTCTATAATGTCACTTTTGATTAATTTGATGTATCTTTGCTGAATAAAAGTATTATTTATTTTTAAAAGTAGTGTACTTTATAAGGAAAATTGTCAAATAATTGTCTAAGAGAATGGAACTATGTAATTCATCTTCATTATTCATTCTTTTTTTATAATCACCCTGTTGACAAATATTGCTTTTAAAATAAATGTAACCAAATGTATTTAAGGTTAAAAAAAATAGAAAGTGCTGAATTGAATTCAAGATATATTCTTTGAAAAAAACACATATTAGAATTTTCAAGTAAATTAATTTTAGGATGTTTTTACAATTTAATGCTGGTAGAAAAAAAAGTAAATGCACAATAAAAAAGTGACAATAAATGTCACATCATAAAATATTTTTGTGCCATTGGAAGTGCTTCTGGAAGTTATACTGTGATCTAATATATGACACTTTTTTAACCATTTTTCTTGTTTAATATACACCTAGTTTGTTCAAAATCAGCAGGTATATCCTGAATTGAACTTGTGAACTTCTGCACACAAACTGCTCTGTGTCCATGTTTTACACCCGCTGCCCCAATGGTGTATCTATGATATAGCCTTTCCACTTCCTTCCTGTGTTGATTCGGGCCCCTCTCTTTTTTTCCTGTACCACCTGGGGTCCAACAAGTCCCTGATTTTGGGGTAGATTCTTAATATTTTCTAACCGCCCAGTTTCATCTCTTCCCTTAGCGCTGTTTGGCTCTGTTGTATACTTGCTTGGATAAAATGACTCTCCTTGTGGTTAAACTGAATTAAAGATGAGGTAACTGGAGCTGCACAGTAGCACTGATGCATTAAGTCTTTCTGTCTTTCTGTTTTGTGTTCCATTAAAATCTCATTATGTGTTGCCCCTAAACCCCAAATGCATCCCACCCACTTTGCCAAATAGGCCCCGTTGTACACCACACTGAAGTCACTGATGGAATGTGCAAATTCTTTGTTTATTGCCTTGAAAACACTTAACCCTCTTTTTGACCCAGGTTGGGTACCACATCCATCCCAGAGGACTTGCTGAGATTCAATGAGCCAAGTACGGCAGCCAGTTCAAGTGGAGCGTCAGAGCAATTCAGAGCTGCACTGACTGCACTGTTCACCCCAATAATGGCATGAAATAAATGAATTTGTCTCTCTTCATCACTGTGACAAATTGATCAAAATAATACACTGTGGTAATAGAGAAGTGACAGTCATTTTGTTTACTTATAAGATAGACACAGCTTTTCATTTTGCAATGCTGTGATGTGCAAGACAGTCGTCAGTCATCAGTTTGTCCACACCCTTAAATAAAAGGAGTGCAAAAGCCATCTGGGATGGGGAAAGTCCCTTCATATTGCCTGGTTAATCTGTTCCCTGTGCTTGGTGAAGGAATGTGATGATCATTTTTTGGTGTATGAGGATGTGAAAAAAATAAGAGGGGTCAGGTCAACTGTCGTCTGAGAGAGTAAACAAGAGAATAACGGCTGTGCTATTTTGGCACTTTCCATGAAAAATGCACAAAGTCCTTTGTTTGTTTGTTCATTCATTCATTCATAGGATTGGTGAAAGAAGCTCCTTAACCTTAAGAAATTGGTTATTGATCATCAACTGTTTGAAGGAGGTGAAACTAAATATAATGAGTTTTTTTTTTTTTTTTTTTTTTTGTACATTAAATTAAAATTAAAATAATCAAAATTGTGATTTTGCTACTTCTTGCAATGTACACATTAAATAAAATATATATTTAAAATGTATTTCTTTATTTTTATTAAAATACTATTTTGCCATAGTGTGAAAATCATAAAGCGTTGCATGTAAAATGTGGGAGAGACATAAATAATGTCTTTGGTACTGAGTTTTTTTTTTTTTTTTTTAAATCAATATATTTAAATACAATTATTTGAATATCAGTTTGTCAAAAATATCACAAATTGTTGGTTTACAGACATTCTGTATGTGTAGAACGACCTTCTGTAGCTAATATAATCTTATGCTAAATAATAATTAACAAATTGGTAACACTTTAGTTATTAACTTGTTGCTTATTAGCATGCATATTACTAGCATATTGGTTTACTAACTAACTTACTAACTAATAATAAAATGCAATTAGGAGTTTATTAAGGCAAAAGTCACAGTTAATAGTTACAGTGAAAATATTTAGCCTGATTTCTGTTTAATGGATATATATTATTAGAGCTTGATTTTGTTAAATGGCAATGGTCCTTCATATCATTACAACCTTGAATCATACAATGGATACAATTGGGAGTCCTTGGTAGGTTATCAAATAGGATGCAAAGGAAGAACCATCTTAGTAAAAGATACAGAAAAGAACAGATTACTCAAATAAGCCTTGTTTGTTTCCCACGTTCTGGCCAATTAATTACATAAATTTTTTTTTTGAAGTTAAAAGCCTTTCTTTATCAAAATGTTACATTTAATTATTTTTGAAGTTAAAAGCCTTTCTTTATCAAAATGTTACATTTAATTATGTTAAATTCAGTTAAGTTACTTGCTGTCTTTGTAATTATTTGTAAAAATTTACAATTTCTGATTACAAATTATTTCAAAGTAAATCATACACTAATTTTTTTCAGTGTGTCAGTTTGTGACTTTAAAATATGGTAAGATGGCTTGGCAGGAGGGTGTTTTGAGTAATTACTGGACTAGACTTTACAGCAACATCACAGTGTGTAGGGAGAACTTTATACTGAGAAACAGCTTAAGAGCAGTAAAGCTCACAGCACCTGTGCTTTAAAAGTAAAGCGCTGTCTGCTCTATGAACTACACAGCAGGTTTGATTTCTCTAGGCTACAAATTTATGACATTGACCTGGTATAACTAAATATAAACAGTGACAGCTGAGGTAAGATAGAGAGAGTGCTTCGAGGGATTTGTGTGGAATCTGATTTGTGCCACGTGAAGACTAACAAAGCCTTAAATTGGTTGTTTAGGAAATTTATAGAGCAACAGAATAATGGTTTATTTTCTGAAAGTCGTGATTGGAGTAGGATGAAAACACAAACAATCTACAATCTACACATCTGCTTCTTATATAGCAAAATACTTGACTGCAACAGAAGTCTTAGGGTGTTAGACATACTGTATAAGGCTCTTTTCCACTATCAAGCCCAAAAGTTATTGCATTATGAAATACAGCACATACATTACCTATCTGATGCAAGAGTTGGCGACAGTGTGACATTGAAGGTAAACATTGGTGCCACTGGGGATAATCACAGAGGTAAAAGTTTCCAGACTACAATGCTACAAAGGACATTTATTGATATACTATTATGATATACGATATACTATTATGTGTACTATATTATAATATGATATTATATGATTTTTAATGAGCTAGCTAGTATAATTACCTTGTTGATGACAGAAGTTTATAAAACAATTCTGTAATATACTATAAAAAACTATCTTTGTTTCACTCCAGGCTAACCGTGCTGACAATTACAAGCTGGATCATAAGCCTGATAAAATAATAATAGGCAGAAAATATTTATTTAATTATTTATTTTTAAATGGAACAGGCTTTTTTTAAAGCTTTAGAAAAAATATTAATAAGAAAAAATCTAAAAGAGTATTATATTTGATATATGAGGCTTTTATGTTTAAGATGAGAACATCCATCTCCTAGTAATACATGCGTAGATTACATGTACATATATATATATATATATATATATACACACACACACACACACACACACACACACACACACACACACACACACACACACACTATAAATAAATAAAATAAATTACCACAACCTGAAGGTGAACATTTTTAAAATTATACTAAAAGGCCTCTTACTTGCAAAAAGTTAAACATCAGAAGGCATGTAGTAGATTGTATAAGACAGGTTTTTCTTTTCTTTCTTTTTATTTTATTTATTTGTTTGAATCATGTTCATAATTTTGAGGCTTTAGAATTGTGTGCATCAGATATGATACAACAAGCTTCATAGGGTTGAAGGAATAGTTCACACAAATGTGAAAATTCTGACATTATTTACTCACCCATATATCTTTCCAAACCCATAAGCTGTTTTTATGGAACACATTGACAAGGTTAGTGATGACAGAATTTTGGGGTGAGCTATTCTTTCAAAACAAATTATACTTGAAGTCACAAATGAGTTTCTCTTCAACATGTACATAACAGTCAGGAAAAGCCCAGTATACTCTATAACAAATAGTTATAACAACTCAAAGTGCTGCAGAGGATGAATGTGGTCAGGGTGAATGGCTATATGCCGGTATTTCACTGATCCTGTCTATCTAATTTGTTTCTCGGGGCGTCTGATTAGCCCTGGAATTGCTGTGATTACGAGAAAAGCTCTCATGTTTTCTCAGCTGACAGTCAGTCGGATCTAGCTGCAGGCTACCAATTAGCCATCCTCTGCCCTCTAATAGTAAAAACATGGCCAGGCATTTGAGGACTGCATTTAACACAAATTATCTCTCTGCAAAAGGACATGTTTACTTTGCATTGCTAAGTAACCTTACATTATAGAGTGCATTGAGTTAAATGTAGTTTTCTGTTAACATGATGTCTTTATTGGAGGAAAAATATTTTTTCTCTAATATAATCACTTTTCACTCTCAGTGTTAAACTTTACCCTATTCTAATATTTTATTTGTATTTGAAGATTTTATTTGTATTATTTTATCTTTTTTATGATAATGTTGCATTTTTTTATTTTTTACATTTATTTTTTATTTTTTTTGACAACTAGCCCCAGACTCCTCTACTCCTCTGTGTGAGTCCTCCTCCTTCCCCAAAGTGATGAGCATAAGCTTAGAACAGACCATGATCTCAAAACCAGCTGGGAACAAATGTGTCCTTTGTCTTTGCTGCTACAAAAGGTGGGTGAAAGTGGCCAGGACATTTGTTTATTTTAACTGCAATAAAAATCCCCTTTCTCCCCTGAAACACAAACATTGTTGTTCAGTGCCCGTCACGGGTTGAGGTGGGTTTGGTATTTGGTTTCAAGAGCATTTAATTTTATATGGCCAAAACTGACTTTACTCTTAAGTGGGCACATTTAAGTCTCATGTGTCAGTATATTGATGTGTGGATGTTTAATTTTCCCCTATATATCCTCATCTGACTACAGGGTGATCTCACATTACCAAATGCAATTTGTATAACTTTGCATAAGGAAATATATTCTTCTGTGCAAATCTGTGGTGCTTTTTCATATTAATCCTGTGTAAGATCCATTACCAAGCTCAGATTGATTCTTTTTACTTTCTTTGTGTTGCTTTTGGATGAAAATCTGAGAAAAGTATTTGAACAAAAAGAATACTGAAAAAATTAGAATTGGCTAAAATACTAACTAAATACATGCATATATAACATGCAAGTGATGGGGATGTGTCCTAGCCAAAGAAATGCACTTTAGTATACTTTTAACAGAAACACTTTTACAGAGGTAATATACTTTAAAAAGTATAAATTACAAACTGAATGTAATGCCTGTTACAATTAAATTAGTTATATTAAATGCAATTAGTTAGCAATTAACAGTGCTTTATTTGTATGTATATATTATATGTATATTTCATGATTATTTGTGTTGTCTTCGAAATATGGTTAAGTGCATTGTCAAATGTACTGATAAGCATTGACGATTAATTTAAATAATTATTTCAAAGTCCACTTATTAAAAATCTGCTAGACTTTAAGTACACTTAAATGGCCTTTTATTTTATTAATAAACTACAACTGCATTCAATACAGGGGGAAGTCTTGGCCTAGTGGTTAGAGAGTTTGAATCCTAACCTTAAGGTTGTGGGTTCGAGTCTCGGGCCAGCAATACCACGACTGAGGTGCCCTTGGGCAAGGCACCCCCAACTGCTCCCCGGGTGCCGTGTCATAAATGGCTGCCCCTGGGTGTGTGTTCACTGCTGTGTGTGTGCGCACTTTGGATGGGTTAAATGCAGAGCACGAAATAATATTACCACCAAACACACTCCACTGTACTCCACTAACAATCAAACAGCCTTTTTTACAAAACAGATCTACATCTTAATATAGAAACTCTGTTGCTAGTCTGATTGCCATTTTAACAGAACAGAACTATTTGATTTAATTTGTTTTATTTCATAATATCAAAGAAATGCAGGGCCGAGCTGAATGAGACAGTAAAACATTGCTGTTTACATCGCTATAGAGATCAAGCAAAATAAATGTAAGGTCTTGGGGAAAGATTCACTCGTAACACATTGCATCATACTCAGAAGTACTTTTGCAGCTCTCACAGAAAATGAAGCCCCATCAAGACGGTGAGGAAAACAATAACAAAAAAAAGACAGACAGACAGACAGACAGATAGAAGACAGACAGACATACATACATATATACAGACAGACAGACAGACAGACAGATAGATAGATAGATAGATAGATAGATAGATAGAGATGTAGAAAAGTCTTCAGATAGATATATAAATACACATACACACATATATATAAATAGACAAAAAAAGCTTTCAATGCCCATTCCAGCTAAACTTTGTTCAGCTCACAGCTGTCAAGCTCAGAGATGTAGAAAAGTCTTCACTTCATCTTTGAAATCTATTATCACTCAAACATGTGTCAGTTCTTGTGAAAGACATGACAGGCCCACTCCTACGCTGGACCCATCTTTTTCCTTTAATGGGGTATATGATCGTTCAGGGTCTGAGGAATGACAGGCTGTCTGCTTCAAGTATCATGAAGTTTGGAAGTGCCGGAAGCATCCATTTCTCTGTCCTCCCCCTCTCCACACCTGTTCAGACTGCTTCCTCTCTACAGCGCAGATGATTTGAGCAGCAGCAGGTTGATGGAAAGCAGCACACATGGTCAGACACACACACATGCCTGCACAGCTATGCAAGTTGGAGGTCAGCTAATACATTGCATATGGACAGTGAACAGTGCACAGGAGAGCTTCGCAGTGTCTTCTCCTCCTTTTCTCCTCTGTTCACTGATTGGTAAGCAAATGCATTTCACACCTGGTCATTAACATGGGCGGTGAGAAATGTTCTTGGCACAAGGCTGAAGATTTTACTACAGTATGGAAGAGACAATCCAGCGTTTCCATTGAGAAATCTGCATTACAAGGTCAACTGCTGTGGGAGAGAAAACAAGAAGAGACGAAAAGCGATGACGAGTTTTCCCAACAGTGCTCGATAGCTAGACTGTCATAAAAAAGTTTGGCCAACAACATTTTATTACAGATTTGAAAAGACCTTAATAAATTTGGTAAATAATCTAACCCACATTTTAATGCTTTCCTGTTTTTAGAGGGGTTGGATGCTATACGAATCGAATACAAAAACAGCACACGGATTAGGCTAAAAATTGAAGCTGTTGCAGCTCTTTTCAGAGAACTGATGACCTCACTCACCATAGCACAGTCAAGTCAAGTTTGGCCCAAATAAAAGTACATGAAAATCTGGTTTATATGCCGTATGAACACTCCAAATTTGCGTGGTTTCTTGCACAATACTATATCATGACTTCAAAAGTCATACCATAGTGCTTGTTTTGTAAACTAATACATTTTGACATTGACATCACATAACCCCCTCCATATGTATGGCTTTTCTGACATAGTAAACTTGCTTGGCAGCTCCCCTGGTACAGTTTTGCATTTGTGATATGGAGCGCTAGGGTACCATGAAAGTCATGACATTGAGTAAAAGAGCTCAAAGCCTTGTTAAAGAAAGCTAAAAGGGCATGGGAAATGCGTTTTTTTTCTCACATTTGCTTCTGCTCACACTATCAGTTAGGTTTAGGGTAGGGTTTATTGTAGCTGACATGTTAATTTCAAAAGAAATGCCCACCCAGTCGACATTTCATTTCCAAACTGTCGCATTATGTACAACATATTATATGTATTAAAAATGTTGCCACTGTCATGTTTAACTGCTTCTGTGAAAACTGAATACACTATTTAGCACCAACCTTTAAACAGCTTAAACTGCTAATTTTGTAAAAAATGTACCATTGGCATGTTTTTATTTCATTGCACTGGTCTGTTTAATAAACCTGCATCTGCAATCAAGAAAAAACATGATATCACTTATTGCACCTCTCGTCATTAGTTTGGTGAATTTTATTTATTTATTCAGAATAATGTAGCCAGTCACAAATTTCCATTGAGCTGGGACTGCAGGGACGCCACTGTATAAGCAATTCACATGGTCCATACTGCATGGCTTTTAAAAACTCATTTAGACTTAATTTATACCTTTGTCAAGCCAACATTGTGTAATCAGTCATATGCAAGGCAGATTTTTGGGCAGTCTTTCTATGCCATTAAAATTGTCAGTTTTGCCAGAGCAGATGTGATGACAACTTACATTTCCTGTTATAAATTATTTTATTACCTAAAAAATGATCATAACGCCTGTGTGTTTAGCATCGGGTAAACTGGCAATTTAGCTCCACAATAACTTCAAGAAATAGACACTGGACTCATGGTGAGAAGCTATGGGGTGAGAGATCGGAGGAAAAAAATACAGCTGTGAAAATAGCCCATAGATCACGTTACCAAACAAATAAACAGATTAAAGGAATGCACTTTGACTTAATATAAAGGAAGTAGTGTGTGAGATTTCAGCAGCATTACAACACATTGATTGTGATCAAATGATTTGCACCCCACTGTTTATTGTTCTTTCTTTATTAAAGTAACTACTATTGCTCCACATCTGCACACAGTACCTGTTTCTACACTTTATTAAAGACAACTAGACCTAAATAGACCCAACAGCACAAGTACAAAAGGGATGATGAGAAAACAGAACAAAAATAACTTAAAATGCCTCGAGGTATAGGAGCACAAGCAAATATGAAGAATGACGAACAGGTTCATTTAAATGGTTTTTAAAATCACACACTACAATAATAGGAAGCAGTGAATGATGTGACCCCCCTTCCCCCACAGTCTTTTTCTTACAGTAACTTTCAACATGATAGATGTGGCAATGACTATTTAGTCAAAACCTCCAGATGAGTTTTGAGTCCACCTATTAATTATGCTGTCAACCCTCATATATATTTTGCACAAAAGATGTTGGCAAATGTTCAGAGTGCACTCATTTGTACAGTAGATTAAGAGCATACTGTATTAGGGATCATTATTTTAGGTCAGCTTGTGCCACAGTAAAGTATAGTCAGTAAAGAGCTGAAGAAAATGAACAAAGTCCTCTCTCCAGCTTCCCTTCGAAAAAAAAAAAAAATGAAATTACCTGACCATAAGTGCTCTAAGGCCTGTAATTTATTTGATGTGGATGTCAGCAATACTTTAATATCCAAAAAGAAAAGAAGTTTGAGGGTGGAGCCGGTGACCTAATTATAGAAGTGTGAGAGAACCATACAGACCAGAAAGGTCCTGAGGCTTGAGCTAACCACTGTAACCCAGGACCAGCCATCCTTTGCACCTCATGTCATTTAAAAAAAGAGGGCAGCTCTGTGTTTTGGCCACTCTTCACTGTGGAGAGGCAGGGGGAAATGTAACGAAAGATGCGGGCAGGAAAGCTTGCGCTCATTAACATCTGCACAGGGATTAGGACACTCTTTTAACACGTGCAACCCATAACAGACCCAACATGTAATAATACAGAGCTGGAAGCCGAGGTAGTAATTTTGATATTTAAGAGCCGCAGCTGTTTTATAGGCTGGTAAGAGGCTGGTTAGAAGTCACGTGAGAGTGCAGAGCCTGGAAGATCAACATGGCTTGCAAGATGGTTACTCAGCAGTTCAAAGGCATCACCAAGAATCAATTTTTTTCTTGATCTTTTGAGATCAGTATGCACATACAATTAAAATGAATCAAGCTCCTAAAATGTAGCGATCAATAGTGTAGCGATGTATGAAGCACAGCTCACACAGAAGCCACTTTCAAACCCAAACCCAATACTTTTATATTTATATTGTTATACTGATTAAAATTAATTATATGAATTATAAATTAAGCCTTTTACATTTTCTTTGCATCAGTCACATAATAATAAACAAAAAAATAATATTAAATTAAAAACATAGACTATATATGTAAGAAAGAAGAAGAAAAAAAAAAACACCTACTGAGTAAAAATGTTCGATTTTAGTTGACCTGAAAAACTAATTTGCTCTTGAAACAGACTATTTAGCATCAAGTATTAGTTTAGTAGGCAGACATGTCTGTAGAGAATGTCATGTCTACCTTTAGATTTATGTACCTTAGCTACATTTCTTGTATATGGTAATGAAGTATAGACATAAAATGTTAACTCAATACATCAGTAGTGCTGGAAAATGTGTTGTACTCTCAAAATGTGTTGTACTCTCAAAGTAGAGGGTACAGAGTAATTGCTTATACTGACACTCTTAAAAAATACTGTACAAGAGAAATAAAGTTTTTATTTTTTTTTGGCTGAACAAAACCTGGACTAGATGATTACAGCAGTTTGGAACTTCGGCAGCTTTGAAGATTGCAGGTTTTAAACCTTGTGTAGTTAGGATTGGACAGTATAATGAGAGATTTAAAGTGATGAAGCTATTTCTCTGTGCTATAATGGTTCAGAGTGCCTGCTAGGCAGTTGCTTGGCTGCTCATGGAGGTTGATCCAGTGTTTTATTCTCATTGTTTGCATTCATTTTAATTCATAATATTAAAGAAATGCTGCAGGGCTGAGCTGAATTCAAAACACTAAAACATTCTTCTTTACAGTGCCAGAGAAATTATGGATTATAAATGAACACAGCTTAGAAAAAAATTCATTTGTAATATCTTGCATCATCCTCAGATGTACTTCGACAGCTCTCACAGAGAATAAAGCCCCATTAAGAAAACAAAAGGGTTGCTGTTTCCATGCACAAATATCCGAACAGAGACAGATATACAGGCATACATAAATATAGACAGACAGACAGACAGACAGACAGACAGATAGATAGATAGATAGATAGATAGATAGATAGATAGATAGATAGATAGATAGATAGATAGATAGATAGATAGATAGATAGACTATTCTATTCTATATACTATTCTCAAACTTCTGAGAATCCACTAAATTTAGAGCGAGAACACACTGCATCTTTAAAGATCATTCGCTGTCAGTGGCCATACAAGGACACTGAACTCACTGCATGATTACTAAGTAGTTGACCAGAAAATTGTCATGTTCAAATTGTGTCCAGATGCCCTTGCATTATGGTGAACCAGATGAAACGGCTCTGCTTTGAGAAAGTGCTGGGATGTTCTCGAGTGAAACGAATAACAGGAGCTGTTTCCTCATGCACTGATACTCTCTGCAATGTTGGGAATTTGATCTGCTCCGTTAAAAGACATTTTCTAAGTTTCCACAATCTGTCACAGATGTATCTGACAGTTTGTATTCCCATTTAGTCTGTATTTCTTCAAAACTGATGTCTTTCTTGTATATATTCAACAGGGTATGTATAATTGTGCAATAAATTGCACAACAATATTAGATCATTTTGAAAAGGAAGTCCATCGCACTCATTTCCAGATTAATTTTTCATTCCCAAAATCAACAAAATTACATCCCAAAATTACACTGAGTTCATTCAGTTCCATTGACGCTCTCAAGTTCATGTGTAATGAACCTCTGTGGGGCCATCAGAGCTTCAGATGTGGTTGATAGTGGAAGGACATCTCTTAGTTTGACTAAAATCACAGCTGCACAACGTGGGCCAGGAAATTCTCTATTAGCTTTTTAAAGCTTTCTGTGGGCCTGTGGAAGACTATAATATAATCCACCCGTGTGGTTTTGTAAATGTAATTAGAGCAGCCGCCACTTGAGGTCGGCGATCTTGATTCTGGAGGTCCAAAGCTCATCTGCTCAGCTAACCGCAGGCCTAGTTGCTACAGAAAGCAAAACAGCAAACAAATGAAATAGTAATTATGACTGGGATTACCTTTCATTTACAGATTAATGAAAATCTATTAAAGGGGTCATATGATGTTGCTAAAAAGAACATCATTTTGTGTATTTGGTGTAATGAAATGTGTTTATACGGTTTAAGGTTCAAAAAACACCTTATTTTCCACATACTGTACATTATGACGTGACATCATGTGACGTGAGATACAGCCAAGTATGGTGAATTCGTGCTCTGCATTTAACCCATCTAAAGTGCACACACACAGCAGTGAACACACATACACCGTGAACACACACCCGGAGCAGTGGGCAGCCATTTATGCTGTGGCGCCCGGGGAGCAGTTGGGGGTTCAGTGCCTTGCTCAAGGGCACCTCAGCCTTGGTATTGCCAGTGGAACGTGGTTGACTCTTAACTTTTATAAAGAATATCTCTTTGGATTTGAGACTTTAGTTTTTACAAATCAAAATAACATATCAATAAAAGAGAAAGGAAAACTTGAAATCACATCATATGACACCTTTAAAAGAGGTATTTTGAAATACAGTACCTTTCAGATGTCTTTGTGTCAGGAGCAGAATTAGATATCATTCAGTCCACTCTATCAGCCCTTTCCATTAGCTGCACTGAGCCAAATATTCCCCTGACAGCCAACTCACATGTGTTTTGTGGACAGGGGACAACTGTCCTTTTGTTATTGTGCATGTACTGCCTGGTTCTGGCTCCTGTTTTAGAAACAACTTTTTTGTGTTCTCTTTCTGTTTCGGCCAGGAAACTTTCTTCTTTAGAGATAATTGGTGATAAAATGCAAGTTTGCTTTGTCCTTCAGCTGCATACTTAGATTAGGCTGGACAATTAGTTTTTTGAGTTTCAAATAAAGAGCCCCTCCTATTCTCTCCAGCTCACTCAACACAGATTGTGATGAAAGGAGGGAATAATCAAAGAGTAAGTGGCGGAGGTGGAAAAGATTGATGAGGGGGAGCCTACTTTGTTTTGTCTCATGCTGATAAGGTTTCTTAAACAAATCAACCAGATTCATGGAAATGTATAGCTGCCTGTCAAGAAGATACAATTCGTTTTGAAAGGAGATGTTTAACACATATTAATGAATTATTTTCTGACCCTATGACACCATATGTGAAGCTTATCATTTAACGTTTGTGTTGGCAATAAACCGGCAGATTATAGTTACAGTCTCTAATGTATGTGGTGTTGTGATGGGTAAAGGGGGGCTGGGCGGCTTACCAAAAGTTTGTAGGTTTGAGACTCATAAGCTCAATGAACCATCACTGCTGTGTAACCCCAGGTTGTTCCAGAAGGATTGTCACTGTAATAAGTGTACTGTAATCATTAAGGATAAACAGATGTCTGCTAAAATGGCTACTTACTTGTATCCAAAGCATTCATTAAAAAGAGGGATGAGAAATAAGACATAAACAACAGCAGTGTGAACCTTTGAACTCTGGCTACAAAAAGGACCTTTAGTTCAAAACAAACAGACAATTTTACATTGTTGATCGACTGATGACATCCAACTCTCATTATCTCATTATTTTTCTAAGTGCTATCCATAACTGTTTTATAGCAAGACTTTTACTGTAAGTCAACAATTCATAAAGTTTATATTTGTGAAAGATACATAATACAGAATTTAACAGCCTGACTGAATGAATGTCGCAATTATATTTTATTTAACTTTTAACTCTCTATATTATCAAGGTTGTATTTCAGTTTAGTATGTGTTCAGTAGTGTTTAGTACAAGTCGTGGGTGAAATGGGTGACTTGTCAGACTTTCCAAAAGGACGAATCATGTAGTTTAGCAGGAGTGTGTAACCTTAACAGCCCAGTTGTTTGGAGTTTTAAGAACAACAGTCTTTATGATTATAAATTATAAAAAGAAGAAAAGGAAAGCCAAGTATCAAGACAAAATCAATATATACTTTGAATATCAGCTTGGCAGTATTCTTTAAAGGTTAAAAAAAGTTTAAAAAGGCTTGAAGTTTGATGGTTTTATAGGCTTTAAAGACAGACAGAATGAAATGGCTTTACAAACCAGGGAAACCACTTCATTTCTCAGAAGGCCATCACCTGTTGAATTTTTTCCAATTGTAATTCATTAATTCTTCTTTATTCAAATTCAGCTTTCTCTGGAGTGTGGCCAATTCGCAATGGTAATGTTGGCAATTTGATGCACAGCACACTCGTTTTTTGACTAATTTGTGGTCTTATGTTTTGGTAACTGAAACATTGTTTGAAAACACCTTCTTAATTCGCACCTTGGGTCTAGATGAAGAAACAGTTTCTCTTACTTCAATGTTTGTGTGGATATCATGTTCACTTTACGCACTGATTCAGCGAGGCACCTAAAAATATCGTTCTCCAGATCCGGATCAAAGCCGGGATCAGCTCCTCCGTGAATCCCGCCCTACCGTTTAGCCTAAATAAACCGAAAGGAGGGGCTTGTCGGCGACAGAGAAGCGAAGGGTCCCGTGGTGAGCGCTGCAGAGCCGTGTAGTGTGTGTCAGCTTTCATTCTGAGAGAGACTCGAGCGCGCAGCAGCCAGTCAGACAAACCCGTCAAATGGCACGACTGAAGCACACGGACTCCCATTAGAGCCGGAGATCACCCAACAGTTATCTCCATGCACTTGTATGGGCAGCATGCCTCTGTTGAGGTCGTTTTGAAGATTGATATTTTCACGTGAATAGCGGTTTAATTGCCTGAAAGGAGAACTTTAATCAGTTTATTTGAGCACGACCCCCGTTCAGCGTGATTAAGTGCTGGATAAACATCAAATTGATTACATAAGTCTCACAGACATGGAGGACATGAAATTGCGAGTATCACCTCAGTCCGGTCTGGAAAGGACCTGCGTTCAGCATCCTTGCCAAAAGCGCCCTTTGACGAACTGGAAGGACGCGTGTGGAATCTGCGTGTGTTTGATCTCGTTTGGAGTTTGTGTGTTGCTCTACCTGAGGACGTCAGATCTGCAGTCCAGGGTGCTCAGTTTGGAAAAGGACAGAGATCCTCGTATCTCCAGTTGGATCTCTGTGGAACAGGTGGAGCCCGTCCTGTGGAGTCGACTGGATCAGATATTAGAGGAGGTGAGGGGTGACTTTTATTCTCCAGACATTTGTCTGTGGTTGTAATAACATATAGACATACTCATACAAGCTATTTGCTTGAGTCATGAGTGCGAGGACAGAGTTAAAGAGAAGATGTTCACGTTGTCCCATCTGGATGAAGTGTTGTCTTCAACGAGAAGTTAGAAGTGCGTCAATGAGCAGAGAGAGTTTGAGGTAGATACTATGTGACTACGTTCAGGTGTGTTAAAATGTGAATTCGAAGGCGGAGAAATTGACGAGCTCAGCTCTCAATCTCCTCGTCCGTATATTAGTTTGTTTATGGGCCCTCGTTTGTTTACGCACTTCAGTGCGCACAGCTTGAGCTCTGCCGACTCTCAAACGCTCATGCACATGGATCAAAATAATTCGTTTTTGATTGCTGTACCCACTTTTGGGGGGCTTGTGTTTAGTTCTGTTTATTAATTATAGGTTGGTATTATTTATTCCTTTGTTTGCTTTGTTGTCTGTTTGTATTGTCTTATTGCTCGTTTTTCTCGTTTATCTCAGTAACTCCTTTTTTAATTGATTAAAAGCTAAATTAAATTGATAAAACGCAAAAAAGAAAGAAATAACTAATAAATAACTACTTTTTTCGTTTAACTGGCAGAGAAAATAACTTCTACACTGAAATTTTTTTTTTTCGTTGTTTCAACTTGGTAACATCTACAATAACTGGCTTTGTTGAAATGAAATAAATGATTTAATTTTACTGATAAAAACAGATTTTTTTTTAGCAAGGTTGACAGCATTATTACGCACAAAGTGTAAAGAACCACTAAAGCAGAATAAAGACTGACAGCAGTATTGACATTAGCATTAAACTCATTGAGTGTCCACAGCTTATGCCCAAGTGCTACACTTCAGTAACCACAAAATTCAGTAACAGCAACTCCTCTAAATGTCCAACATAACTGAACATTAAAGATTAACATAAACTACCAACATCTTTCCCTTTACTGAAAAAAAACATAAAATAAATTTTAAATCCTAAATTTACTCTCCTAATGCAGTCCCTTGCAAAGCATGCTGGGAACTACAGGTCCATTGCCCAAGGCTGCATTTCTCAAAAGCATTGTGAGTTAAGTTGGAGACCATCGATGGGAAAAGCTCAACAATCAACTTACCTCACAATGCCTTTCCCCCCAGCATGTTTTGCAAGGGACTGCGGAGAGTAAATTTAGGGATTAAGTGTTATTTTATGTGTTTTTCAGTAAAGGGAAAGATGTTGGTAGTTTATGTTAATGTTATGTTCAGTTATGTTGGTTAAGTTTCTGTTATTGAATGTTGTGGTTACCATTGTGCTGAAGAGTAGCATTGTCAGTTGGATTTTCACTTTGCTGTAACATAAAGTGTTTAATAACCCCAATTCACAATTTTTTATTGAAGCAAAATTCACCAATCAACATGGAGCAGATGTGCATGTTTTAAATGTTTATTCTGAGCTTTATTGGAAGTTGTATGTTGCGTCAACATAAAGCACTTAAGTTAAAACAGCATTTCATTGTTTTATATAACATAAACCTGATTGAAGTAGGTTACAACAACGGAACAAGAATGTATAGATAGAATCAGATAGAAATACGTCCTTAAAGCAACAAATGCACGTGTTTACTTTTTACAGTGTATACTGACTCTAAATAAACTTATTAGTTAATGTTTTAACCAATAATTGCCACGTAAGTGATAAATGATTAAATCCTGATTATTGAATTAAGTTTGCTAGGTACTGTAGCTCTTCAAGTGCCAGATCAGACTCTTTTACATGGCTTAAATTTTTCACATCCTACTTAGCATTGCTCTAGAATGGGTGTCTATAAATAACAGAGTCATATTGCCAAAATTTCCTGCTGCTATTTTGACACATCCATTAGTGTAGATGCCTTAATAAAAGTACACATAATTGATGTGATCCGGTAGGTGACCCCCTATTATCCACACTTGGCTGGCTGAATTTTAAGAAAGTCTGTTAAGTGATAAATGTATCTGCTACTGAAAGATATGACTGTTGTTGTTCAGCAAAACTATTATTTGTAGCATGCAAGACCTGCTGAACACATTGTGTCACCATATGACCACCTGTTTTACATCAACAATCAAGCAGTTAGGGCTCTCGCCAGCTTTAGCGCTGACCAAGAACAGCTTCTGTAGAATAGGATTGAGCTTGAAGTGGTGAGGTGGAGAAAAGCAATATATATATGTATATATATATATATATATATATATAGTACATTGCTTGCGGCAGTGGTCCCTTCACACTGGCCTCTGGTGGTTCGTCACCTAACTGCATGTAAAATATCTGAGGTGTTAAAAGTATCTTGGGTAGAATTGTGCTTAAAATGTGGAAAATGTGCTCAATTGTAATAAAACAAAAAATGCTAAAATAGGCTTCAGTTTTGTTTAATACTGATGGACATTTGAAAAGCATCTGAAATGTGTTTATTTCAGGGGTGTTCTGGTATCATGGGCAGATGTTTCTCATAGACATATTGACAACCAATATTTCAGCATCACCATAAAATTGCATGTATATGTCTCCATTAAACTGAGAAACATATATTTTGGAAGTACCTGTTGAAGGTTAGAATGGTGCTGATTTCACAATATATAACAGAACGTGCCTTTAGGGGAGGAATCAAGATCTGTTAAGGGGGAAAGCAGCTAAACTACTAGAGAGAGACAGAGAAAGAATGAAAGAAATGGAAAGAGTGATAAAGCTAGGCCTGAAGGCTCAAAGTCTGGGGTCTTAGTAGTAATCGGACATTGGAATTGTAAAACGTTTTGTCATCCTTTCAAAATAGATTGTTAAAACCAGATCAAATACTAGGCATCGAGTTACCATTAAAGCTGGGAGGCAGAGAATGTCTTCTCCCTCCCAACCTATCCCTGCAAGCACTGGGACATCAGCTGTCTCATGCCATTACCACAACCTTACCATTTACATCACGTCATCTTAAAGTCAGCATGAAACCATTTTATTGATAAATAAAACCATACATTGATAAAAATAAAGGCTCCAAGAAAGGGTTTTCACAGCGATGCCATAGAAGAACCATTTTTGGTTCCCCAAAGAACCTTTCAGCAAACAGTTCTTAAAGGACCAATTTTTTCTTAGTGTGAAGAACATTTTAATCATTTAAAGAACCTTTTCCACCTTTTGTCCAATGGAAAGGTTCAATGTATGTTAAAAGTTTTTAATGGAACCAGATGCCAATAAATAACCTTTGTTTTTAAGAGTGTAATCATTTTTTCACAAGTTTTAATTGGGTATTTTATGAGAAGAAATGCAGACAGGACAAGATGTACTGTAGATTTGACTGGATTGTGAAAAGTGGGTGTTGCATTCCAAAATAAAGCCAGATGGTTGAAAAACATTCTTTGTAACATCAGCTGAAAAGGAGAGTCGTTTCAGAGGCGTGCAAGTTTTTACTTTTTGATGAAAGATTACAAATATAAACTTTTTTTTTTTAATTTAGAATATAGTGCACAGATTAATTGTGCACAATAAGACCAAAGATGCATATTAAGAAAGTAGGGTCATTGTTGATTTCATGCTGACTTTAAGAACACCTTTATTCAAGCATAAAGGAACACACTCTACCAGAATTAAATGCTTCAGTAACCTATTGTGCTTCAAAATGAAAGCTAAGTCTTTAGATCTTATTCTAGGTGCTTCCCATCATTGTAACTTTTCATGTTAACTTTTCATCACAGGCTATTGTTTGCTTATTGTGACGCTTATTGTTTATGAGAGCTCTCAAATTTAAGTGAAACAGAGTTTTGGATGCACTTTCCCATGGTTTGATGTAATAAAAAAAAAAAAAAAAAAAAAAAAAAAAAAAAAAAGGAAAATGCTTATATTTTAAAGAAACATTTTATTTGGAAATAACTTGGGAATGCAGCACTGGAAAATCATGAGTTAAAGCTCTGGCAAAAACCCTGTTGCGTCTGCATTATCCCTGGACATTGCTCCTGTGGAAAAGCAGTTTACACACAGCCCAGGCTCCCTCCAAATTGTAATGCATTTTCCATGGCTTCTGTGCTCACAGAACAACCGTCTGTTGTTTAACCCTGCTGTCACATGTACAGTATATTTTCATTTTAGTGTTCTTTAGGTTTTCCTTTTCTTCTTAACCTACATAAGCTGTTTCTGTTTAACAATATCTGTAGTTCAGTAGTGTGGAAAAACTGCTACAATAGATTGTAGTGTCTGAGAGCTGTTTCAGTATTAGAGGAGAGGGCGTGACCAATAGCACCACAATGCAGACACATGACAAACTTTAAAATTCAGTCATAAATGTAGCAAATCAATGATTGTTCTACCAGTGAAATGGCACTGCATACAGTGGGTATGTCTATTTTAGCTGCGGTTTTGTACGTTTTGGCTAAAAATGCAGTAGTAGCTGTATTAGAGAGAGAGAGAGAATGAAAGAAATGGAAAGAGTGATAAAGCTAGGCCTGTAGGCTCAAAGTCTGGGGTCTTAGTAGTAATCTGACAATGGAATTGTAAAACGTTTTGTCATCCTTTCAAAATAGATTGTTAAAACCAGATCAAATACTGGGCATCGAGTTACCATTAAAGCTGGGAGGCAGAGAATGTCTGGATATACAGTATACAGTAGTAGCTCTGTTTAATGTCACTTTTGTGGAAATGTAATTTTTTAAAGAGCACCAACTGTTCTTTAAATCCTGTTCTTCTAGAGTTGAGTGTTCACTTTGATACCTTCACTACCCTGGAGTTTCAATGTAACCAATTCGGTTTATTTCAATTACTGACCTAGTATGCACTCCTACATTGTTAAACTAATGCATCACTTGTTAGTGCCCTCACTGCACACAGACATGACGCTGCTAAAAGAGTGAATGGCTCCAGAGGTATGCAGAAACAATAGAAGTTGTGCCCCTGGTGAAGGTCATAGCGCAAAATAGCTTCTTAGGTCAATTTAAAAATAGCTTTTCAGGGAGTTTTCTTCTGAATCTATTTCAAATGTCATGTAATTTATTTACAATGCTGTGAAAATGTTTTTGCCCCCTTCCTGTTTATTATATTTTTTGCATATTTATAACACTTAAAAATTCAGATCATCAAACAAATTTTAATATTACACAAAGATAATGCAAGTAAATAAAAAATGCAGTTTTTAAATGATGATTTCATTTATTAAGGGAAAAAAGCTTTTTAGAAAGCTGAGTTACATTTTAATAGCCACATAAAGGCCTGATTACTGCCAGACCTGCTGAATTAAAAAATCACTTAAATAGAACCTGTCTGACAAAGTGAAGCATGCTTAAAGAGCAAAACATGCCACAATCTAAAGATATTCAAGAACATACGAGTAACAAAAAAGTTGACATGTATCAGTCTGGAAAGGGTTATAAAGCCATTTCTAAGGCTTTGGGACTCCAGCAAACCACGGTCAGAGAGCCATTATTCACACATAGAGAAAACTTGGAACAGTGTTGAACCTTCCCAGGAGTGGCCGGCCTAACAAAATTATTCCAAGAGCACAACGACGACTCATCCAGGAGTTCATAAAAGAACCCAGGACAAAATCTAAAGAGCTGCAGGCCTCACTTGCCTCAATTAAATTCAGTGTTCATTCAACAACAAGAAAGAGACTGGGCAAAAAAGGTATCCATGGGAGAGTTCCAAGGAAAAAGCCATTGCTGACCAAAAAGAACACAAAGGCTTGTCTCACATTTGCCAAAAAAACATTGATTATCCCCAAGACTTTTGGCAAATATTCTGTGGACTGATGCGACAACTTTTTGGAATAAAACCAACACAGCATTTCATAAAAAGAACATCATACCAACAGTCAAACATGGTGGAGGTAGACTTGCCATAACTGATGGAACCATGAATTCTGCACTCTGTCTGAAAATCCTGAAGGAGAATGTCCGGCCATCAGTTTGTGACCTCAAGCTCAAGTGCACTTGGGTTATGCAGCAGGACAATGCACACCAGCAAGTCCACCTCTGAATGGCTCAAGAAAAACAAAATTAAGGTTTTGGAGTGGCCAAGTCAAAGTCCAGACTTAAATCCGATTGAGATGCTGTGGCATGACCTTAAACGGCCCATTCATGCTCCAATGTGGCTGAATTAAAACAATTCTGCAAAGAAGAGTGGGCCAAAATTCCTCCACAGCGATGTGAAAGACTCATTGCCAGTTATTGCAAACGTTTGATTCCAGTTGTTACTTCAAAGGGTGGCATAACCAGTTATTAGAATTAGGGGGCAATTACTTTTTCATGTATTGTCAGGCAGGTTTGGACAGCTTTTTTCCCTTAATAAAATAAATAATTATTTCAAAACTGCATTTTGTATTTACTCGGGTTATCTTTGTGTAGTATTAGAATTTGGTTGATGATCTGAATCATTCAAGTGTGACAAATATGCAAAAAATAACAAAAACTTTTTCACACCACTATATATATTTAATATATGTTTAAAATATTTTCTATATATTTAATAATTTATTTGTGGTTATATATTATGATGTTATTTAATAATAATATTTTATGATATTGGTTATATCAATATTTTCTGTTCGCATGAATAACAAATACTAACAAACTACTCCAACTACACTAGCTTTTTTATTATACCTTATACAATGTGGTCAGTTTCTGCACAGCTGACTTCAAATGTCCCGTTTGTTTATTTCCAGAAATTAGCAGCACGTCTACCGAAGATCCGGGCGGCTCGGGATGCACCTCATAACTGCATCTGTCCTCCAGGTATGTCTGTACATTCATCCACAGCTCACCCCTCCTCGATCTCTACACACCTGTGATAGTGTGCTCCTCCTGTTACGTCTCATAAGCAGTTAAAGTATGTTGCGGTTAAGCCTTTTGAGCTTTCCTTCATAAAATAGTCTTTTGTCTGCAGGTACGTGAAGAGATACTATTGTTGCCAGAATAGAGATGTGATCACCATTGACTAAATTTAATTTCCTATGTAATGTAAATCAGTGAAAAGAGTCTTGTTTCCCCAACCCGTTCACTGGTCCCTCGGACTGGCATTGCTGTGGTGACATGTGCAGTCATATTTGGCAGTCATTGCTTTCAGGTTGTGTTTGAGCGGGTCGTGATGCAAGCCGGAGTGTTGGGATGGCATCATCTTGCTGTTTCTGAGCGCAGGGAACAGTCAACAAGGTTCACAGCGTACGACTAACAAGTCACAGACTGTTAACTCTTTGGGGGTTCAATTTTTTTTAATTATAAATTAAATTAAGTATTTATACAATTTATTAATATTGTAGAATATTTAATGTCTGAAAGTATTTTTGAAAGAAATACATTTTTGTTTTGTTTGTGTATATCTATATATATATCTATATATATATATATATATATATATATATATATATATGTATATATATATATATATATATATATATATATATATATATATATATATATATATATATATATATATATATATATATATACAAATTAAAATGGTCTCAATTCTGGTAGTCCGTCACACCTTTTCTACTAAAAGCTTCCTTACAGCTACATTTTAACTTGCTTCCCTAACATAACCTTCAGTCAGTCAGTCATTAGACAGCCTCTTGTGTTATAGCCCGTGCTTGTGTGTTTTTGTGTTTGTGTGTGTGTGTGTGTGTGTGTGTGTGTGTGTGTGTGTGAATTTACACATCTCTGAGAACCAGGCCAGATGGTACAGACATCTCCTTGTTAATTAGGCTAGTCAGTACTAGTCATTGTTGTGTTAACTGAGTGGAAAGTGACTTCAGACAGCGTAGTGAAACCAGTTTAAGATGGACACATCTTGGATAGGCACTTCTGAACCAGGTGTGGGGACCGTTTAACAGCAGGCATTCTAGATAATGGCCGTGTTGGTTGTTTATTGCTGTGCCATGGGAGAGTGTCTGATCTTTCAATACAGTCTGCACTTTTACTTCGTTTCAACCATCAACCAGGCAAAGTATCAGCATAAAATGGTCCTTTTTAACTGAATTGACAGTAGATACAGTGCAATAAAAGTACAGTTTATATACATTGTGCATATTTTTATAATGTATGTGTATAAATACTATGTGTATGTAAGGAAGTGTCTGCATATATGTAGCTCACCATGACACCAGCTGCCGCTTGTCAATCATTCCAGCGCGCAGTGTTCAGATGGCTTCCATTCCATTGTTTATTTTGAGTGCTCAGAGGTGGGTAATAGTCTGTGACTCCATCAAACGCACAGACTCACTTGTATTCGTATAGCATTGATTTAATGTTTGAGCTACAGTTGAGGTGTAGTAACTTTTCTTTCAACAAAGGTAAAATTTTATGGACCCCTCAACAAAATAGTGCTTTAGCATATAGTTAGCGCTTCCTCTTCCAAGTACATAAAGAATGCTATGTGTTTGTCATGTGCCTTTCAGTATTATTATTCTTCAGTGAAGATGATTGTCCATAAGAGTACCTGGTGGTTTTATACATAATTTTTGCACAATATTTTTTTTTTCAATTCTGTGTTTAGGCCGAACCTGTTTCTCTTGCAGTGCTACTATGCTCTCAAAACAGCTGGCATATGGGCTTGGGGAATGTTTCAACACATCCAAATGAGTTTATTTTTTCTGATTTTGTGTATCCCAAGGGGCTTCAGAGGTTAAGTTCACTCAACTCGTGTTTAAAAACCCATTTGGTTCATTCTCATTTACTCGGAAATCCTCCAAGTATTGTTTTTATTAACAAAGTCAGCGTCAGTTCATACACACAACTGTTTACCCTCCAGCACTGCACATTTCAGCACTAAAGCGGTAACAGTGCCACACATTCTTACTGTGAACAAAGCTAATTACCTTCTCAGTCATCTTTACATTGCAGGCATGAATAAGCCTGTGTGGATAACAGGGCTGCACATTACTGGATACAACTAAAATTGCAATATTTAGTTTTTCTGCAATATATGTTGCCATAAAAGACTACAGGTATTTTTACCAGATGATTTGAATAGCTATGTTTGGGGGGAAAAAATCAATCTAGAATAATTGGGGAGTGCATCTGCACCTGTCTTTTCTTTTCTTTTCTTTTCTTTTCTTTTCTTTTCTTTTCTTTTCTTTTCTTTTCTTTTCTTTTCTTTTCTTTTCTTTCTATTTGTGTGAACCAGTCTTCACACATGGGTTCACCTCTTTCAGTAACCATGAAGTAAACAAAACATAAAAAAAATCTCATTCCAACTGTTTTTGACTCATTCAATATGAAAACTGTTAAACAAATATTAAAATATTAAACAAAATAAGAAATGTATTGTAATAATAGTATTGCACTTTAATATACAAAATCAAGTATTTAATAAATAATTTTATTTTATTGTATAAATATACAATTACAATCATATTTATGTGTAAATTTCCATGGTCAAACCATCTAACTTTTATTTAGGCAGTTTGCTGTCAAATAAATAAAGGTTTCTGAGTGAAATGCAGCACTGTTTATTCACACGCTTGCAGCTTATGATGCAGTGTTTCAGTGATTGGCTGTAAATTTTATTTTAATATATCACACAACCTTAGCTATTAGAATATTTGGCACTGTTTTAGAGATGTTATTTCCACGTTCTGGTTCTTAATATTCTATACTGATATTCTTTTAAGTTGCTTAAGTAAATTCCTCTTACTTACAGTGACATATTGCTCTAGAATAAATGTTTTGATGGAGTACAGTGGGTATAGAAAAGAATCACCCTCTTTAAAATAATCACATTTTGTTGCTTTGCAGCCCGAATTGAAGACGGACACAGTTTTATATTTACTCAGTGCAACTTATAACATCCAAGTGAAATATATAACTCCAACATGTCAAAAAAAAAAAAAAAAAAAAAAAAAAATGACTTGTAAACTCAATCAGGTGTAGCTAATCACCTTCTGAAAAGAGCTTTCCTGGAGCATTTCAGGCAACTGAAGCAAACAATCAACTATGGGTGGCAAGGCACTGTCAAAAGATCTCCAGGATAATGTTGTGGACAGACACAAGTCAGGAGATGGATACAAAAAAAAAAACCTTCAAAGGCTTTGTCAATGCGTAGAAGCACAGTGAATTCTATTATTAAGAATGGTACAACACAGACCCTCCTTGAATCAGGATGTCACTCCAAACTTGATGAAAGAGCCGGAAAATGGTCAGAGAGGTAACCAAGAGACCTACAGCAACTCTGAAGCAGCTGCAGGAATCTCTGACAAAGACTGGTCATTGTGTGCATGTGACAACAATATCACAAATTCTCCACAAATGGCAGATGAGGCTAAAATTGAACTATTTGGCCTCAACACCAAACATGTCTGGTGGAAATCCAATACAGCTCAGCATTCAAATAACAGCATTCCTACAGTAAAGCATGGAGGTGGTAATGTCCTGTGATCGGGGTGTTTCTCTGCGGCAGGGACTGGAGCACTTGTCAGGATAGAAGGAGAAATGGATGGGGCGAAATACAAAATGTGATTATTTTAAAGGGGGGTGATTATATCTTCTATACCCGCTGTATATTTTTATTAATAATTTAAACCTTGATATTTTAACTATTATGGGAATCATAATAGACAGATGTAAACATAGCAGGTTGCGTGACATGAACAAAAGCATGTATGGTAAAAGCAAATATGGTCCAGATAATATTAATATGGGTTTACTTGCAGCGAGGATAAACATGATTTATGCAACCACAGCTTGATTTGTGTGGTGATTTATTAGCTGCCAAGAGCATGAAACCATTGAGAAGACATTTACAAACCAAACACTCAAACAAGCCAGCTGTAATGACCATAACACTTTAATAAATATTTAAGTAAATTTATGTCTTTGATTTTGTTTACTTCTGTACGATAAACAGTTTTTTGGTTGTTGAGTTGCCGCTTGGTAAAACCAGTTAAGCACCACTAGTTTACAAGTGTTTCAGGTCAGTTTTCAGTGTGCGTGCTGTTTAGCTGTGACCCTCTGAACAGATGTGTATGTATAAACATCATTATTTAAAAAAAAAATGTCATCCATGGCTTATCATGGATGGTTGGATGTGTGACAGTTCTGTTAACAGCAACTGTGGCATTGTCGCTATTCAGTCATCAGAGAAAACAAGAACGTAGAATGTATACACAACAACAATGATTTATAGCCATAAAAAATGTTTTTGGAACAAGGTGTTTATCTGCCCAGCCTCTCCACTGGTATCGAAGGGTCATGGTGACGTGAAAACCAAATGCACACTGCTCGAGGTGTGAATGAACTGTGTAGACAATTGTGGCATACTGATGGATATGATGCTCTTTGTTCTAACAGAGATTTGTAAAAATGATCCCAGAGGCACTTACTGCCAACAGCTTTGTCAGTGTACAGGAAAACTCCCATGACAGTTAGATTGAATCCAGGCCCAAGTGCCCAGAACACTCTTGAATCCACACATTGTTTCCCGAGAAGCTGAATGGCACTTTCTTGGACATAGTAGTAGGAAACAGAGAGAAAGAAAGCCTCTTGGCTTCTATGTATCGCACACCCTCCATTGCTCTTATTTCTGAAAAACCAAAGACCCAATTGCCAGAAGGATTTAGCGTCTTTGTGACTGGATTCCGACCGCAGACCAGCATTGTGTCACCAGGGGTCATAAGGGATTGAGTAAGAGTGCTATCTTTAAACGTGTGCATCACGGACACCTCTCTATTGGTCCTGTGTTGGATTGTTTTGGGTGCCATAAAGAGCGGGACGATGGATTTCATTGCATGGGATTAATCACGAGTACAACAGGAAGGGTGAGAGGCCTCTAAAGCCACAAGCTTCATTGCAGGAAGTGACATTTGACAGTTTACCTGGATGCAGTCTGAAGAGAAGCCATATCTAGCATGTGTAATCTGAGCTAGACTCCGGGAACTTGATGTATGACATATTTGCCATATTTAACATCCCCATCATCCCAAAAAGCACAACACAGCCAAGAGGAAAAGTGTATTGCTTAGTGGGTAATTGAGTTCTCAGTTACACTTCAGTTAAGTATCAACTCAAATGTTTTCCTAATACACTTAGTAGAAATAAAAATAGACACAGTTGAATTGTTGACAAACAGCAGGAGTACTATAAAATGCAGATGCCTATCATAGCTCTCTAGGAGAATTTAGTGAGAAATGTTTGAGATCTTTTGACTGCGTACTTTGGTATCTTGGCAAGTTTGAGCACAGTTTGAGACTTTGTTGTGATATCTTTTGAAATTCTAGTGAGATTACTATGGTATCCTCTCATTAGAATCAGCCAAAAGTCTCTAATATCTTTGCTTTCTAGGAGAAACTACTAGGATATTAAAGAGATATAATTTGTGGTATATCCATGTTCAAATCCAATTCACAATACCAAAAAAAACAAAACAACACAACAAAAAAATGGTAAACGTTGTACGGAACACATAATGGAATACATTATAATGAATGGATCTATTTTTCTTGTCCTCTCCATTGCTGTAGTCATCATTGTCAATCATTGACAATTTAGGATGCAATCATGTTTTTAAATACAGTTGTCACTCCCAAAACTTTGCATTGTGTACTTGGCAGCATGGAAAATAAGACTTTTACTCTTATTTTGAATAGGTAACTTATAGATAGCGAGTCAATTTGTTCAGCACATCCTCACTCTTGCAAAAACTCCCTTTATAATAAATGAAGCTGTCTATGCTACACAACAAATTTTTGTTTTTATTTACATAGAGTTTATGCTTTGTTGGAAAGGATTCACAGGTGTAAACTTGAGCTTAACAAAAAAAAAGAGTGTTATTGAGTTGATTCTTAAACAGCTCTGATTGGCCATCGCATTCACATACACAACAGATGACTGTGATTGGCTACATTGCTCAAAACAGCAAAAGAAGTTGTGAATTGAAACCTTTGATGCTCTTCAAAGAATTCTCACACAAATACACATAGGAGTGTTTGAAAGCAGCTGCCCATCAGTGGGTACCAGACAGACGCGATACTTCAGAAAGGCTGGTTTATTTACATTTTTAAAATTTCAGTATCAACTGTTTATAACACTAGCTAGTGTAAAGACAGAATTGTTTTTGCTTAACCGAAAACAAAACGCACCAAAAAAATAACATTGCATTCTGAGCTAATCTAATCTCATAAATAGAAAACATAAAAATGTTTTGCAGCTCATTGGTTTTTGTGGTACAGAAACATTGGAGTTAAATGGCTTTTTATAACTTGTTGCTTTATTGTGCCACACATGTTAGAATACAGTGTAATGTTCTTGCATTATGGCTGTTGCATTGCATATGGCACACAGTGTCAGAGATCCCTCAGGGACATGGTGCACACAGCACATGGCATTCTGGGCACTCAGAGAATGCTCAATGCATTGGCTGATGACTGACCAATGCAGACCCTCAGGACTGGATCAAAGAGCACTGCAAGTGTGTGTTGGTAAGAGAAAGAGAAATACACAGAAAGATTAGAAGCAACCTCACAGTGCTCAAATTAACCCACTACATTAAAACCAGTTGATACTATCTTTCGAACAGCACAAGAGAAGGAGAAAAGAAAACACACTCTAGCAGTTACAGTTAAAAACAGCTTAATGCTCTTGTAAACAAGAGGCTTCCTCTGATCCTCACAACAGGGTCAGGTGAAAGGGTCGTGCTGCTGGTTATTTAAGGAGTTCCAAGTTCACCTTGACGTGTATGCTGACAGGAAGAGGGGCTTTTGGATCTTGTTTCCTTACCCGTGATTACTTTACACCGCAACTGCCAGAGAACAGCCTTACTTGGGAGAGGTGTAGTCTATGAGTCATGTACGACACAGACGAGAGATCTTCAGATGGACAGAGAGAGGATGAGACTGTGAGAGAAATAGGGTTGGGAAACCGTAGAATTTAAGTGACTCTATTGTGACTCTATCTGTCGGTTTATTGTTGATGTGTTAACTTGAAATAATGAGTTTATCTGTTTCTGATGACTAAAAATACTAAGTTACATTTTAAATGATTCATAACCTGTCAGAACCGGATAATTGGTTTTTGTATGTGGGAAAGAGAGAGGGAATAATATGTCTGTTTTTCACATAACAGATGTTGTGTTGGATATTTATTCCTGAAGTCATCACAGAAGATATCCACATTGTATATTTGATTCTAAACAGTTTGAATCTTGTAGAAATATCTGTGGCTAGATGGCATAAGGCAAAGATGGCATGAGGAATCTTCACTCGAAACAAAGGAAAATGTATTATGAAAATTCATTGGTTAAACATGTTATTCTGGGAACGTTGTTGGAATAAGTAGTTTGAGGAAATGCAGAGTCATTGAACTGTGGTTGGCCAAAACCAGGTACATGATAGTGAATCTGTGAAGGTGAAATTAGGTGTAATCAAAACCAAACTCTATTAGGACTGTCGTAAAAATACAGTTGGAATGTCTGTAATGAAAAAAATATATACATGAATGCTTGTCTGGAAATCTTGGAATATTATTTGAGCTATAACAATGCTACGGCCCTCAATTTAAAAATACCGAGAGGTATGAAAATTGTTTCCTAGAACTGGGTTTACATAATGAAGCGTAGAATTATGCACATAACTCAATGAAAAAATAAACCAAACGTGCAAATAATTTAACAAATTGTCATATTGTCAACAGTCTCTGCTTGTATATTCTGATTCACAAAGAATCCAAAAATAGACACTTCAGGACAAACAGCAACATTTGGTGTGATTTTGTTTTACAAACAATTGTGACACTGTTCATTTGCTTGAACAAACTTTAAAGTGAGCACACCATGTTAAAATCTGTGCAGACGTCATCCATCTGCTCCCTTACTCTCTGGGGGACAAAAAAACATTAATAAACAAATAATATTAGTAAGTAAATCCAGTCAAAAATGTCTTTGTTTGCTAGAAATGAGAGTGCACAGACTGCATTTTTCTCTATGGGAAGATTTCTCACAAATATTTTGAACAAGACTTTTCTTTGGGCATGAAGAAACACAAAAATCTTCCCACCAGGTTTTAGATTCAGAGAAATCTTAAGTACTTTTACAGATGGTGATAAAAATTAGAAGTAAATTGAACCGATACAATCTCCCAACTGAAAATAAGAATGATATCAAACGCTGTGCAAACTCATTGTGGTCACTTCTACTGGTCTTTTTGAAATTAGTTAGTTTAGTCACATGCTGGAAGAATAGCTTTAGTTTGGAAACCTGAAGAGCCAATCTTCTAAATTTTTCTGCTGAATTCCACATGTTGCACACTCTGTATACTCCACTTTTGGAAGAGATACAGAATTGGAAAAAAAAAAGTACATTGGAAAAGTGTTTTAGTGAAAAATTCGAAATAATTGTATGTGGCTGTTTAGCAGTAGCCAGTGGTGAGGCCACATAAGGTCAGGTTGGCACTGGTCCATCTAGGCCTGCTCAACCTAATCAAAATATACACTAAAAGTTTGAAAATTAAAAGCAACACCATTTTGTTGCACAGTAATCATAGCTTACATTTTTATATAATATAATTCAGGTCAATGCATGTTATCAGGCAAATGTATTAGTTTAAATTATTAATAAAAAAAGTAAAAAAAAAGTTTATTAGTAATAGAATATTCTTTATATTCACTAACAATATTCACATTTCACCAATACTCATGAAGAATTGCATGAGTTATTAATATACACATTTTTAATATTATATGTTCATTCACTCTATAATTTATATTTGTAACATTGCATGTAAAATGATGAATAAATAGCAAATTTTGGTGTAAGTCAGAATTGTTGGCAAGGTACAGTACAAATCTTGGAAAATGTGGTACTGCTACAATGTACCTTACCATAGATGATAAACTGAAAATTTATTGAATAGGACTCTTAGCAAAGCCAACGCTACAAAATCAAAACCTAAAGTCTATTTACATTATGTTCCAGATCATTGAACCACTGGAAAGCAGTAAATTTCATTGTAGACAGACACAGGATCTACATTTAATCCAGGAGTCTGATAGTCTGATATCATAAACCAGTGTGGTTTGTGTTCAAGTGTGTGTGTGATCCATAGTCCTACTCCCCTGAGGCTGAGTGTGTGCTGGCATCATGGGTTGAGGCCCTGCGACTTCCAGCAGATTTCCGGTGGGCATCAAGGTGCATTCCGCTCACTGCTGCTCACAGGGAGCTTGCTCACTTAACAGCTCTGGGCAGACGTCCAAAAACAACAGTTTTTATTGAATTTGAAAGAAGAAGAAAAAAATCCCCTATTGGACTATTTTTGTTCCTCAGCCTATTACTTTTTTATGGTAGTTGAAATTGTAGTAGCACATTTCTGAAGGTCGTGTGTCACCTTTTATAGTCTAAGACTAATTAAGTGCTTGAAAGTCTTAGCAGAAGAGGATGTCTCCAGCATGGCCCCCCGCTCAGAGGCAAATCTCAGCCCTTAACTCCTTCAAATATTATAATGATAGATTAGTCTGGTTATGGTTTAACTGATGATGCATGTACAGTATAAATAAAATATTACCAAATTGCAGTTAATATCAGAATATTCTTGTGCATGTACATTTTGAATTGTGCTGAAAAATGTTTGAAGAGACATGCACCCAAACGGCTCGCTGTGAACAGAGCTGTTTTTGACAAGGTAAAAAGGGTGTTGTTTAAGGCCCTGTCCACATGAACGTGGGTATTTTCAAAACCGCAGCTTCGGTTTGGCCATTTGTCCACACGCAAACGCAGTATCAGGTCACTGAAACTGAACCTTTATGAAAACTCCTGCCAGAGTGAAGATTTTCAGAAACACCAGTTGCAGTATTGTTGTGTAGCCGGTGAAACCGGAGATTTTGGTTTGCGACGTCGTAGTGCACTCTGTCATCTCCTTTGGTTGATGTCAGATTGTGCACCGCTGTCTCCTTTGTTTGCATGAGGTGAGTCTGTGAGTCTGTGAGTGGTCAACATGGCTTGGCATGCTCTTTACAGCACTTCATAGCATATTTTTGTGTTTTCATGTGGACGAGATTTTTTTTATATTAAAAAAAAATACCCGTTTATGTGTGTACTAGGCCTTACACGACCATTGAAGAATTTTAATCAAAGTATGTTGCAGACATTCATGAAGAACCATATAAACTTGTGGAAAATGGTCATCCGATGTCCCCTTTAAGTTTTTTAGGAAGTTAATGGTTCCTGAAGGTGTGTACATTAGAGGAATTATTTGGTGGTCATGACTGGAAAGTGGTCTGCTTTATATCAGCCTTTCATTTGGTACTGAAGCACATGTTTAGTTATTGTGTTTTTTAGAGAGGCACAGGATCTCTCCAGCCAGCATGAAACTAAACACAGACTCATGGCTTTGTCAGTAGTTATAGTCACCTTCAGAAGAGTATATAACACGCAAATCACAGGTTTTATTATCTACTGCACTATACAAACCTGATATCATCAAGCTTCTCGCTAACAGAATTTGATCAACAGTGTCAGAGCAGGTTAGAATCCACGCACAATCTAATGTAAAGATTGTTGTAAGTAGATTTTATTCTCTGTTTATGTTCTCTGAATTTTGAACATGCTCTGTGTGAAAAGTTTGAAAGAAAGGGTTATTTCATAATGATAAAAAGGAGTCTTCATGCTTAATCTTCCAGTTTTTCAAGCATGCATGGTCCAAAAAAATGAAGAAATCAGCCCTCTTCTGACTAAACCATTGGCATCAATGCTGCATTTAAGCTAATAAGGACTAAAACAGATGGCCCAGTATGAAAAGACTCACATAGATGACTTACCTCTCTCTTTTATGTCCACATCAGGCACTTATTTGGTAAATCATCCTTGGAGCCATGCTTATGTCATTTCCTCTGAAGTTCAGTCGCCTTTGGATATGAGACCAGAACTCATTAGATCAGTGACGTGCATATCTACGTTATTATTGAGAGACATTTAAAAAGGATTAGGTCACATAAAGACAGTACTTATTAGTTATTAATTTATGGTCATGTCATTATATGAGCTAATGATAATTTGACTTTTACTACTAGCAAATGTATTTCACATGATTCTTAAATTTAATTTCATCTACATGTGTATTTTGTTGAAAGGAAACACTATGTTAGTTGAAAATATATTCTCAACTATTTATAAAGTTTGTTGTACTGTACACCACCATCCAAAAGTTTGTAATGGTTTTGTGAATTATTTTCTAATATTGTGAACAATTTCTTTATAATTTCAAATTGAAAATAACTCTGATCTATTGTAACATATTTTGAAATGTAATTTATTCTTGTGATGCAAAACTTAATTTTCAGCATCACTACTCCAGTCTTCAGTGTCACATGATCCTTCAGAAATCATTCTAATATGCTGATTTGCTGCTCATGAAACATTTCTGATTATTATGTATGTTGAAAACAGTAGTGCTGTAGCTTAATATTTTTGAAGAAACTCTGACAAATTTTACAGGATTCTTTGATGAATGGAAAGTAAAAAAGAACAATATTTAATTAAAATACATTTGATTTTTTCTTTACTGTCACTTTTGATCAGTTTAATGCATCCTTGCTGAATAAAAGCATTATTATTATTTTATTTTTTTTACATAAAAAATCTCACTGACCCCAAACTTTTGATCGATAGTGTACACTGTAAAAAGCAGTACTTTCTACTGGACATAACATATTGATGAATTTAACAAAATTAACAAAGAAGGGTTTGCAAATGTTTTTGAGTCTCTCCAGCTCTGCACATTTTGGATGACTCCTGAGATCCTATTGACTCTTTTTCCACAAAGTGACAGGTTTAAGGTTGCACTGGCTTAAGACTGATGATAACCACCAAAGACTGCTAATTCAGTAGAACAATAGCTGTTTCAGGCTAAAGGAACTCCTGGAGGCTTACATTGAGCTCTGACCTCTCACCCCTCTTCAGTAAGTGCTGATTACATATAATCCTGTGACGTACTTATAAGAATGGCCATTGGAGCCTTTTGATTGCCATCAGGACACAAATCCAATTTATTTATTTTTTTTAATACCCATTTTTGTACTTCTTTTGATTACATGAACTTTATTTTCCCCACTGAGTTGTGTTGTGTGACAGTCCCCTCTGTTCCACTTCAGTGTTCCCAGTGTCCAGCCCCCATCCTCCATCCTCCGCAACTTTCTCCCCCCATCCATGTAAAGCACTTAAGAACTAATTAGGATAATTAAACAGATAGGCAGCATTTCCTATCCTTTGTTTGTCCTGTCAAGTCTGATAGCTTTGTCACCTTCTTTCTCTCTGTGGTCTTTGACTGAGTTTACCTAATTCAGCCATTTTCTCAATCCCTCTTCTCCTCTGTGCTTTCATCCCCCTCTCTCCTCCACTCATTTTTTCCAGTCTTTGCAAGGACGTATTAAATAATACTTCTACCCTCAAGTCACAATGAGGACAGAATAAAAAAAGAAAAACTTTTGGGTTCAGTTCTTGTGATTTGCTAAAAAACTATGGTTTTCTTGAAGGTCGGGGTTTTTTTTTTTTTTTTTTTTTTTTATCAGCATACCTCCAGGACATTACGAATTTATTAGCAATGTAATTGCCTACATATTTTTTATTTTTTTATGTGTAACACAACCAATTAGTGATGACATTTTAGACATTTTTAATAAAGTTCAAACACATTTATAGACTCTTTGAAACACTTATCAAAGGGAAGTACATAGTTATTTTTACCTATTTTATTTTTACACTTTATTTTATTATTTTATTACTTTAAAATATTAGCATTTTTCTTAGAAAAATGTTTTTAATGTGATTTATTTGACTTTTTCTTTTTTATTATTATTATAAAGTAGCAAAACTGTCATATTGCCTAATTATATTGGGTGATTTAAACTTTAAACATTTAAATCAAGTAGAAAGAAATTTTAAACCTTTAGGCCAGATATTCTAAGTACACGGACATGTTTGCTTGGCAAATGCATTCTTGAACTCCGTACAAAACATTAGTACTCAATAATGCCATACCCTTCAAATGTATGTGCCATTAAACCTGATGTGTCATTATTCGGGTTGCTAAATATAAATATTTTATACAACATTTTCTTGTTGCTTCCCAATGACAGTTATTGGTCTAGTGCCCCTTGTGGCAACATTGAGAATACAACATACTTACAACACACATTTCAGAAGGCCACAATGTGTGCAGCTGAGCTGGTGCTGCTAGAAATGTGGTTCATTTATTTCTTCAGGAGATGAGGATAATATTTATCTCTCTGTGCTTGAATGTACTGCATCCAAACAAGCAAAAAACTTTCTTTAGAGTCCATTTTCTTCTTGGAAGATGAGCTGTGGGATTCTTGAGCTCAAGCTTTCTTGGATAACCAAATTCATTGAATTGTAAAGTAGCAAGTCATTTAGCCTTGGTGGAGGTTCATTGGTTATATGGAACTACAAGCTTTGTCTTTTTTTTTTTGTTATTATCCTTTATCAAGAAGTAGTTCAAATACTCCCACAAAGGAATTGCTTTCTGCTTTTCGCTTGGAAAGCCGGTAGAAGAGTTCCACAAAGAGGTCTATGTGTTTAACAGGGACACTGGACACTGACTTAACTTTGACTCTAACGTCAAGAAGCTCAAGACCTCTGGTTGATTTCCTGGTCAGGGGGATGGGAAAAAGGCGAAGAAAGCATGAGGAAAAGAAAGAGGGAGAGACTAAGAGGAAAAAGTTGCCTCAGATATTTTGGGGTCCAATTACTTTTAATCAAAGCACTGAGAGACCTGTGATTGCCACATGACGTGTTTTGTCCGTCCAGCATGGATGCTTGTGAATGTGTTTGTTTGAGAGTGAACACGCCAGAGCTTAATTAACAGTTAAACTGCCAGAGAAGCAAAACAGATGCAAGCTCAGCAGAGGGTCGAAATGCAGCCAGAGTGTGGTCATTTCACACACCCCTGTTGTTTCTCTTCCTCACTGTGCAAATGACTGACACTTATCAATTGCAATATCCCAGACAGGGATGGAGTTCACAGGCTGTGGAGTCAGACGAGCCTCCTGTGCTGTCAACACGCTTCAGGCTTCCCAGAAATCTGCCCGTTTACTCATTTTATAAGACCTTTGGATCTTGCCAACCGGCATGAATTTTAAGAGACTCTGTGGGAAATTACGTAAAATACTCAAGAAGGAAAATAATACTGCTGCCAAATTGTACAGAAGCTTGCTTTGCTGAAATAAGGGAAAATCTATTTGTTAATGCTTAACTGTTAGGTATGTAATTCGTCAAAAGGCATTTTCACAGAATCGTTTACGAAATATTTACTTTAGGCAAATGAGCTTTTCAACTTCTTACAAAGCCAGCAGATGGTTTACCAGTTGCATTGGAACTGAGAAACTCAAAGGTGCATTACATTTATGTTGTTTACATTTCACAGGCTCTTTTCCCAAACAACCAGTATGATGGGGGTGTTGGAGTTTTATACTGCCACCTTTTGGTGTGGAGGCAGCATTGCACAAAAGCAAAGGTTTTCAGATACAGATATCATTGTAGAATAACCCTATACACAGGCATATTTTTACCCATTATTAATTTATTCTACACTTTCAAGAGTCATCTGATCTTAGTGTGGCAGTCAGACCACTTTTTTCTACACCACTAATATGAGTAAAGTAATTTAAACGTTAAAAAGTATTTTTATTAGTCTTCTCCAGGTGACACAAACCTGGTGTTTGTCAAACACAGTTCGTAACTTTTCTTCTGGGCAGCTGATTTGGTGACCTTGATGTCTGATTGATGTTCTGGTTATGGTAAGGGCCATTTAGTCTTAGCAGACTCTGGTTGAGTTTACTTTAGATTTATTTCCAGGTAAATCTGTGACTGCGTGCTCTACCTGAGGTCAAAGTTCAGCTGCAGCTCTTCATCAAGCCACTGTTGTTAAGGCATATCTGATGAAGCCCTATGGAATGACTTTCCCAGCTGTGAAACAGGAGTGCGAGTGGCCACTTTGTTTGTGTGTTGGGGGAACCGAGGAGCGATCAAACATGTAGAGGCCGGAGGAACGAGGGTATTGTAATCATCTACAACTCCTTAACTATCCTACCTTCCCCCAGCAGAGCCCCAGTTGGTTTGCTCATCTTTCTGTGAAGCATCTGTTTGATGTCCTCAAGATAAACAGGGTTATTTACAGTGCCGAGGGCTTTTACTTAGGGGCCCCTTTCTGGGTTGTCAGGCAGTGGTGTGTGTAAGTGTGGGACAGTGTCAGAACCTTGTTCTCGATTGCCATGGTCTGAGGAGACTAATCATATACAGTACACGTGATCCATCAATCCTGACCTTAACTTGCCTAGTTGAACACAAGACGCTTTGTACACCTCATTTTCTTTTCATTTATAGAATAATAAAAGGGCAGTGTAATGACTGGATAGTATTTAGTGTCTCCTGCCCTTTAATCAGGATGCTCAACAAATTAGAGCAAACCTCAATTAGAGCAACCACACACTATGAGTAACCCCTGTGACAATAAAATGTAATCAGACTATGGACAATTACGTTTTTCAAGGCAGCATATAAATATTCAAATGAAGCATAAACCACTGAGTCTTTAGCTTAATTTAACATTCAAAGTTGTTCAAGGTTTTTGAGATTTTTTCATTGTCTTTGACTGTTTCCTCCGACATGATGCCAAAGGCATTTCCACCAAAGGGTGGTTCTGGGCTGGAAAAATAGACTCACCTATTAAACTGGATGGTATTGAACCTGGAACCAGTAACGGCAGAGGCCAGAAGAGGGGACTGATATTGTCCTCACCAAGTACAGTGCTTTTGCACAGCTAAAATTAACTGTAATTCAGACAGACAAAACAAAACTAAATAGTACAAAATTTACAGTGCATTTAGTGCCAATTAAAAATATCTTGATTTCAAGAATAGCCATAAATTCATTAGAATAAAGTTGTGATGTTTCGAGAATAATGTCTCAATCAATTTATTATTTTTCTGTTTGTTTGAGCTAAAATATTAATTCAGTATCCATATGATTTATTGAGATCGATAAATTTTTTTTTTATAGTTAAATTTTCACCATTCAGTCAGCCAACCGTGAAAAAGACGCTGAATTAAATTATTCATATTACGCAAAATATGTCCTCAGAGACCATTTTGCTGTATGCTTGTTTGTTTTAAATTAGGTAAGTCTGTTATGTCGTTGATTTCCCAGACTAAGTCAGGGGCCTGTCGACTGTAACAGTGAGTGCTTGCAGATAAAATCAAGCATGTTTGCAGGCTCCAACCCTATATTTACTGTACCCCAGGCCAACCAATGCCGCAGAGGAAGAGAGGGGGGTTTAAGCTTGGTCTTTCACAGTCACAAATGAGCTAGTGTGGGGATTGTGTTATCAACTAACCAAAGTGCACTATGGTAATCCAGGATTAGAGCACAAAGTGACTGTGTGCGTGTGTGTTGCGGCTTTCTTTTTATGTGCCAAACCGCTAGATCCCCATGTTTGCCTTCTATCAGTTTCAGCTCTTACTGTGGCAGGAACCTGGTAATTGATCTTAATCCAGAACTGAAGTTAAAGATGGAAAATTTGACTTTGCTGTACTGTAAACACAGAACATGAATATATATATTGGTTTTGTTGGAGATATGTTTTATACTATGGTTACATTAAAGGTGGCACTTGTGGTATCTACACCATTAGCAGCACCAAATAGAAATGATGGATTGCAATTCTTTCCCTGTTAATCTTGACCCATGGTGCAGGTTGAGTTGGTGTTTGTTGCTCACCCTATTAAACATGATATAAATCATTTATGACAGTGTCTCATTATAACATCTTAATGCTTGCGTGTTCTTGGAAAGCAGAGTTTCAGCTCAGCACCTTTGTCTTTTAGCACCTTTAGACGCCATTAATTTCAGACTGTCGAAAATGTTTGGCTAGGGTTCATGAGTATCTATGACATGGGAATGGAATGGATCTATGAGACCTGAGAGATACACAAACGCCTGCAGTTTTACTTCCTTTACAGCCATCACACACATGAATAAACTCTCATGCACACTTGCAGGCCAATGTCAACAGTTGCTAATAACCTTGTGTTTTTCTCTTCTGATGGACAAAGTGATCTTCAAGGGCTTAAATGAATATTTAAAGTCTTTATTTATTCACCCGTATGTTCCAAACTCTCACTGATATTTTAAAATTGAAGCATAAAGCAGAAATTTGTTCATCCAATGCTGTTTTGGTATTAACTGATGGGCAATTGAGGGAATAAAAACAAATTTGAGTTTTTTTGTGGTCGTTTTTTGGTCTTTTTTAGAGTTCGGCAACCTGTGATCACTAGGAACTAGTCATCTACTTTTAAATTCCACTGAAGAAACAAGAGCATACAGTTTTATCAACATGATCAATTTAAATTTTTAGAGTCCTTTAAAAACACCACTCACATTTACTCACTCTGCTAAAATGATAGTGTCAACAAACAGTCTGTTTAACTCTTACCTTCTCCATCAGGCTGTTGTGTTTATAGTAAAGTGACTTCCGAGAGTCTGGCTGCTCACATGAACTCTTACTCCTGAAGACTAAACATTGCTGTCTTTGTTAGTGGTTGGTGATTTTGCCGTCATGGCTGACACCTTCACCTCTCGCTGTCTCTGTGTGAATAGTGGTGTGTGTTAAGAAAGGATTTCCCCATGTGTGAGGCCCAGATGATGGATTTGGAAGGAATCTGCTAAGCGCCAGCGGTGGGCCTGTGCGCTTGAGCAGAATATACTGGCGTCCCACATCTAACCTGCATTGTG
Organism: Cyprinus carpio; assembly: GCF_018340385.1. Classification (NCBI taxonomy): domain Eukaryota; kingdom Metazoa; phylum Chordata; class Actinopteri; order Cypriniformes; family Cyprinidae; genus Cyprinus; species Cyprinus carpio. The sequence continues at coordinate 7,828,892 of NC_056584.1, read as the reverse complement.
CATGTGAGGTGCTGTAGGTAGAGGGTGCACAGCAGCGGTCAGCAGTTGTGGTATTAGGTTGAAAGTTCTGCATGGCTGATCAGAGAGATGGAGATAAAGAATAGGTCACGGTGTGAACAGGGGCCCACATTGTTCTGTGAAAAACAGGCCAACAGCAGATGGTGGATGAGCCAATATGGCTTACATATACCCACACGCTGACATCAGTATGTTGGACGTCACATACAGTATATGCAGTATATTGTCTGACATGCGGCCTGCAGGAATACAGAATCTGCAATTGAGCAAGAATCCATGGGAGCCTTTCGTAATAAGACGTTTTTATTGGATTACGAGCTTCACACTGCACACTTTCAGTGCTTTGAAGTTAGATTTTTTCTGGACTTCATTTACTAGGACTTAAAATAGCACCATTCGTACTCAGAATGTTGTATTTGAATAAAATATCAATTCCCATCTGTTGCTCAGTGATGGATTTAAAGGAATAGCTAACCAAAAAAATTAATTTTGTCATTATATGTTCACCGTCATGTCATTCCAAACCTCTTACTTTCTTCTGTGAACCACAAAAGGAACATTCACACCACTTTTTTGCAAACAATGGAAGTAAATGGGGATTTGACCTCCAAAAAAACACCATAAAAGTAGCCTGTTTATCTTTTGTGCAATGTTACAAATGTTTCAAAGGCCCATGATAGCTTTGTGTGTTGGTGTAAATCAGAATTTAGAAATTAAACTGTCACATCTCTGGATATTAATGAGAAACCCAAGAAGCATTGATGCCAAACTCAAGATGCGACACATATTGACATATCATATTTTTTAAGTAGGGATGCACAACATATTGGTCAGTTTACAATAACAATCAGTTATTGCCTGATATATAAAATTTCCCCTATTTTACATTAAGATTAACTCTGATGTCAGTGGTCACTTAATCTTAAATAACTCTTAAAAACACTAATTTAATATGTTATGTGCTGATCTTTATGTCACAAACTTGTTGTTGCAGGACAACATTTGTCACTGGAAAATGTCTGTGCGCATTTCACAGATCGCGTGGCCAAGAATACAGACATAATTTGTGGTGGCGATGCAATGGGTTACTTATTTTCTCTGAAGAGCTTCCTGACTTTCTCCGCTGGTGAAATGGCTCAAGTCGCTCAAATCGCTCAAGGCTGAGAGGCTCTAGACAAACAAGGCCTTTTTCCGGTTTATTTATGTTGCGTAATGGTTTTTTGAGTGAGCACACTCTCATTACTATGTGTCGAGGTCAGAAGGTCTCTTAAAATGTTTTAGGTTATTTTAGGTTGTAAATTAACTGTGCAATTTCCCAAAAACATAATGAGATTTTCACCCTCTTACCTTGAGAAATATTCAAAAAGCATTTTTAAAGTATTTAAAATCACTGTTAGTGTGAACTGTAACGTGGAAATTGATTGGCTCTTTTGGAATGTTGAATTTCATTCCATCTTCTTTACACCCACTACATACTGACGTGGTGTCTGCAGTAGCGCTTGGCACCGGCACCCACTCCAGGTCCGGTGGAGAGAGGGCGTCCTGGCCTGTTGTGCAGGCAGGGATGGTTTATGCCTTCGGTGAGGCAGCCTGTTTGGATTCCAGGGTCAGGGTGGCACGCAGTGGTGTTGGGTGACCTGCTCGGCCAGCTGAGAGCTGAGTAGTGTCTGGACATTGCCAGAGCTTCCAGTGGATCTGATGAGCAGATTTACAGAAAGCAATCTTGAGAGAGCAGACTGATCATAGACAGGCTTGAGAGAAAGATAAACTAGAGGGGGTGGGGGAGAAAAAGATGGGGTTCATAGGGTTGAGGTGTGTTTGTGTGTTTTGTTGGAATGCGTTCTGGGAAATGGCAGTGTGTGTGTTCTTGCTGCATGTGACAGGAACTGAGCTGAATCAAACCTCTCCAAAGCACAAAACATCTCAGGCTAAGTACTTCCCCTGCTTGAGGTCCCCATGGCAATGTAACATTTGTAAGTCAAATAAACACACGTGCATATACACACGTGTTCTCAGTATCATGCTTGCATAAAATGCTAATTTCATTATTTCAATTGGGTTTGATATCTTTTAGCATAAAATTGTAAAGAAATAGTTCACCCAAAAATGATTCGGTCATCATTTACTCTCTCTCAAATTGTTCCAAGTCTGTATGACTATTTTTTATTCAACTGTATGACTTTTGAGCTCCACAAAGTATATGTAAACACCGTAAAATGATCATAAAATTATCTTAAATGTGTTCCAAAAGTAGTCTGAAAGGGGCAGTTCACACCAAGGACAATAACTGTAATTACAACACCTGTATAGAGTATTTAATAATAGTTCCCTAAGAATAGCAAGGTCCACACCGTTATATTGATAACAATATACAGGAAAAATATCACTGGAATCCCTTTCAGAATTTTTCCAGCAAGTTTTTCTAGCTTACGAACAATAAAAACATTGACAACCAATCAAAATCTTGATTTTAAATGAGCTTGAGTATTTAAAGCAGCAGATGACGTAAATGTAGTGTGCATTTATAATAAACAGAATGTTATTGACTGTTGGTGTGTATATGAGAAAGCGTAAATGATGACCACATTTTTATTTTTCAGTAACAAAGAAGGATTTTAAAAGCGGTGGGTGCACTTATGCTTTCATAAATCCAAATTGCTTGATTTCTTATTTCTGCTTGCTTTCAAAATGGCTGCTCTTTCCACATTCTCAAAGCGAATTTCTAGTTATCCATGAAATGCTGCATCACAGCTTTCTCTAGTGTGTCATTATCCTCAAACTCAACTAAACTCAAGTGATGCAATGCAGTCACTGCCAGTGTTATCCATGCAAATATATATTTACCACGGTATAAACAGGAAAATCAGTAAAAGTAAAAGCTTAATGTGTAAATCTTCTATTAACAGATCAATACCATTGCCGTGATGGTCTGGGTGTTCTCACACAAAATGTATGCAAAGGCTACCTTGAAAGGAAAGCTCATCTAATAAAAATGAGTAATTATACTAGTTTATCACATATTATTCAGTCTTGATACAATGTGTGATGTTTGTGAGCCAGACAGATTGTGACAGACTGGTTTTGTGCCACTGAATGTTATTTTGAGGTGTAATAGAGAAGGGTGTTGAAAAGTTCTCTGTCCTCGTCAACAGGCCATAACTTTGGTGTAAAGATCCGAGCTAACCGCAGCAACAGTTTACAAGTGCATTACATGCCTCATGTTTGATTATTTGGGTTTTTGCTTCAGTTTAGTCTCACTTCAGTTTCGTTCCCAAATGTAAATCTTAGATAAATGTGAGTTACAACACCATGCTTACCAGCTTTGGATTTGGGGACTAGAGGAATGTCGGTATTTCAGTCACTTCAGGCTTGTTGGATGCTGTTCTGTGTTTGTGGCTGAGCCTGTTTCTCTCATTTGAGTTCGTAACATATAACGGAAACATAATCCTTTATGATTTCTCCATTTTATTCTGGTTTAACTGTTTGTTTTGGCATGTCATCCCTCACCAAGACTAGGTTTATTATAATGTCCTGTTTTGGTTTATAGATTTGTACATGCTACTGATTGGGGAACAAACTTGAGGTTTCTGTAAGGGGTGAAGTGGTGTACAATTGCCCCCGTTTTTTTATTTATTTTTCATTTATTTATTTTTTCACATCTGCTGAATGTTTTATTTTTGTATAACTTTAAAGTACACTTACAGGTGCATCTCAATAAATTACTACACTGGCTACCAGTAGCCGCTCGCATCAAATTCAAGGTACTGATGCTTGCCTACAAGACGACCACTGGCACGGCGCCAACTTACCTAAACTCACTAGTTCAATCTTATACACCCTCCAGAAGTTTGCGCTCTGCAAGTGAACGGCGCCTTGTGTTGCCATCCCAAAGAGGTTCAAAATCACTCTCACAGACTTTTTCCTGGACTGCTCCCAGCTGGTGGAATGACCTCCCGATCTCAATTCGAACAGCTGAGTCTTTACTCATTTTCAAAAAACATCTAAAGACTCATCTTTTTCGCCTGCACTTAACCAACTAATACTAGTACTTACCTTTTTTCTTTTTCTTTTCTATCATATTCCAAAAAAAAAAAAAAAAAAAAAACCCTGGCTACGTGTTCTGTACTAGACTAACCGTTATTGTATACCGTTGTTGTTTTCTCGTTGATCTGATTGTTTCTACTGTTCTCATTTGTAAGTCGCTTTGGATAAAAGCGTCTGCTAAATGATTAAATGTAAATGTAAATGTTATGGAAAGTATGTTCATTTACTGTACCTGTACTCAATACTTGGTAGGGGCTCCTTTTGCTTTAATTACTGCCTCAATTCGGTGTGGCATGGAGGTGATCAGTTTGTGGCAATGCAGGGGTGATATGGAAGCACAGGTTTCTTTGACAGTGGCCTTCAGCTCATCTGAAATTTTTGGTCTCTTGTTTCTCATTTTCCTCTTGACAATACCCCATAGATTCTCTATGGGGTTCAGGTCTGGTGAGTTTCCTGGCCAGCCAAGCACATCAACACCATGGTCATTTAACCAACTTTTGGTGCTTTTGGCAGTGTGGGCATGTGCCAAATCCTGCTGGAAAATGAAATCAGCATCTTCAAAAGCTGGTCAGCAAAAGGAAGCATGAAGTGCTCTAAAATTTCTTGGTAAACAGGTGCAGTGACTTTGGTTTTCAAAAAACACAATGGACCAACACCAGCAGATGACACTGCACCCCAAATCATCACAGACTGTGGAAACTTAACACTGGACTCCAAGAAACTTGGGCTATGAGCTTCTTCACCCTTCCTCCAGACTCTAGGGCCTTGGTTTCCAAATGAATTACAAAACTCGCTCTTATCTGAAAAGAGGACTTTGGACCACTGGGCAACAGTCCAGTTCTTCTTCTCCTTAGCCCAGGTAAGACGCCTCTGACGTTGTCTGTGGTTCAGCAAATTCCTTGACACGTCTGTGTGTGGTGGCTCTTGATGCCTTGACCCCAGCCTCAGTCCATTCCTTGTGAAGTTCCCTCAGATTCTTGAATTGATTTTGCTTGACAATCCTCATAAGGCTGCGGTTCTCTCGGTTGGTTGTGCATCTTTTTCTTCCACACTTTTTCCTTCTACTCGACGTTCTGTTAACATGCTTGGATACAGCACTCTGTGAACAGCCAGCTTCTTTGGCAATGAATGTTTGTGGCTTACCCTCCTTGTGAAGGGTGTCAATGATTGTCTTCTGGACAACTGTCAGATCAGCAGTCTTCCCCGTGATTGTGTAGCCTAGTGAACTAATTTGTTGAGATTGTTGAATTGGTGGGTTTTTGTTAAATGTGAGCCAAAATCTTCACAATTAAAAGAACCAAAGACTTAAACTACTTCAGTCTGTGTGCATTGAATCTATTTAATACACGAGTTTCACAATTTAAGTTGAATTACTGAAATAAATGAACTTATCGACGACATTCCAATTTATTGAGATGCACCTGTACATTCCACAATTCGGAAAGTACTCTACTTCCTTTGTGGCACACATGGATTTTAGATCAGGGACAAAATGTAAATTTGGGGAACCAGGCTCATCACAAAAATGCACTTTACCATGGAAAGATATGTTTAGTTCATTTCCCCCCCTAGAAAATGCTCTTTCAATAGGTTGGCAGAAATACATTACTTTTCTCATTAGATAAGACTTGAGTTACTCTGCTAACTTTTTGTTAAACTTTCATCAGTTTCTGTTCCAGTGGTGTTATTTGATGCACATCTGTAATGAAATGAAGAGAACTTGTAAATGTTGTAGTTACAAGTTATTTTAAAGAGTATTCATTGGGGGGAAAATAGAATTTGAAGAGAATCATTGTTTATTCTCTATATGGTTTAGATTCACTCTTAAAAAATCAGTCAGTCAGTCAGTCAATCCTTTTGGAACCTTTTTTTGTAAGAGTCAAGTTCCATATTTTGTTTACGACTTAAATGCATGACAATTCTAAATAATGACATACCTGTTTGTAAGTAAGAGTTTCTAGTGTGCATTTGAAAGCAGCATAATTCCATGTTTGCTGACTGCATAATTGTTGCACTCACCAAGTCTGTGACTTTTTCTAAGTCCTCATGATCACCACGGTGTGTATTGAAGGTGCTATAAGCAAGGTTTTTTTTTTTTATATACCACACATAATATGTTCCTAATTCAAGCCTTATTTCAGGTATGGTAGAAATATACAAAGCAGCCCTTAAATAGGATAATTGTCTCTCTTCCCTAGTAACCCAACATTGGTCCCATTAACAATACCAGCGCATGGCTATTCTGATGTGTTTTTAGCTGTGTAATGTTTATTTCAACAGTTCTGCTTTTGTAATCAGCCGACAAGCTGCATTCATTTGATGGCCACATTTGAAACACCAGCCACGATGTGTGTTGAGAGCCGCTGGCCAAATGCCAGCCCTGTAGCACACATGGTAAAAACATTGAACTGCTCTCTGTTTATTTCAGCAGTGCCACTGAAATCTCCTTGTCAGGCTTCTGTTTTAATAACTCTTGGCATGGCATGCCTTTTTATCCTTAGTAACCCAATATCGGCGGACGCCGGCTCTCTGAGCTCTCATCGCACTTCATTTTTTCACTCTTGGCCACAGGGTGAATGGGAGCGGTTAAACCCTCAGCGTGGAGGGTCCTATGGGAGTTCAGCAGTCTGTAGTTTTTCGCTTAACCGATGTGACAAATCTCAATAACGGATTTGTCTGCCTTGAGTCTTGGGAGAGAACTGATGCCATATTAGGGAAACCTCCCCTTTTAAGTCTGTCTTTAAATTTCTTTTTAAGAATATGTGGTAAATAGCAAAGCTATATAGATTGATTAGTATTTACGGAAGGAAATTTTGCTGTCCATTTGCAATTATGATGTCAACATTAATAAATGTGTTGTTTCATCATTCTGATAAATTGTGTTTTTTCCTTTCAAGTGAGCATACTTTACTGCAAGGTCAGATCTTTTTTCAAAACAGACATACTAATCTAGCCCTTTTAACACTGTGTTTGTATAGTTGTCACATTCTGAGCTCCCAAAGGTCAAAGGTGGGCTCACAAGCATATGCATCACAATTACAATTGTCAAGCCAAAAGCATAAAACATCCCTTAAGCATCCTCTAAAGTGTCAGATGTTCTGTTCTGCAGTAGTGAAGGTGTTGGTTTAACCTTTCCCTGATGGCCATTTGTCTTGAGAAAGTAACGTGTTTGTGGCTTTGGAGGTTATGAGGTGCAAGGAAACAAGTTTTTAAATCATTCTGCAGTTAATATAGGTTGGTAAATGGTATTTAACACCTCGCACACACTTTTTGAAAATGGCACATGTTTTGCTTTGAAAAGAATTGTAGCCAGCAATGTAAAACAACAACAGTCAGAAACTTACGCCAAATGGTTACATCAGCAGGTGACCGAATGATCACAAAAATATCAGGCTGTCATCCTAATATTGCAAGCAATCATATATCTATCTTTCAGAAAATTAGTTATGGTTTACTATTGGGTAAATAGCTTGTCACCTAATTAATATTTATGAGCAAAGCTGTAGGGCTGTTTTTTTGCCGTTTTATGCCTTTGTTTACATAGGGCAGTAGTTGGTTTGGAAGAGAAGTGGGAGAGAGAGGGGGCGGGATTGGGAAAGGTCCGCAAGCTGGGAGTCGAATGCAATGGCGATATGTCGGTGCACTGCCTACGAGGCCATTGGTGCCAACAACAATCTTGATTTTGATTCTTAAAATCCCAAGATTGATCTTTTAATCTGTGTGTACAATATTTTTTTGATTCCATTTTGTTAAGTGTCAGTCATTTCACATTTTGAGTTATTTTTAGTTGAATAAGCACATGATGAGACTTTCTCCGCTGTTACTACCCACACAACCTGCCTTCCAACACTCATCCTGCTTATTGGGCAGAGATCCAAATTCACACCGGATATCTTCACACCATAAAGGCTGTTTGATGCTTTCTCACGGTTACAGTGAGCATCTGACACTCTGCAAACAGCTCTGAGGTTACCGGGTACATTCAGCATTCCCCTGGTTAGTTCATTGAGGGTCAAAATCGGTCATCATTTTGAAGAATTGCTTAATAAAGTGGCATATGTGAAAGTTTAAAGTGTGAACACTTTTTTCACATTTGTTCACATTTTCTTCTAGACTGACTTTAAAATACAAATGTCCACACACGCACACATATTTTTTTCATTTCATAGCACTTTTGCTACTGAAGTATAAGGAGTTCAGCATCTGTGAGGGCTGGCAGGTGTTAATGCAATTCTCTCTTTATAATCTGCATTTTATTTGTCGTAGATAAGATGACCTCAGGGCCAGTAACAGGATTTTTCCGATGGGTGTGGATAAAAACGTGGAATTCAGTCGCTCTCAATGGCCCTATTGAGATTCTTGATGCTTCGAATCCCTCCTGTTTCTGCTAATGAAGTCAAACGCTTGTCCTTTTGGCTTTGCCTCTCTGATTCATTGAGCAGGACCCAACAAAGGTTCAGAGGAAATAAAAACCAACCATGTCAGCCTAAGTGAAATGTCAGTGGATCTCAGTTCAGACCAGCAAATTGGCCAATTAAAGAGGAAATAAGGCAAACTCTATTTAAACCAAATGCCCCTTGCACTTCCTGACCACACTTTTACTGTATCATGGCTCAAAAAACTTCAGCCCTTAATGAATCATCTAACACTTCGCCTTATATTTTGCATGCTTGTCTTTAGCATGGAATGCTGGTGTGCTGGCGTCCCCACTTAAAAGCTTAACCTTCCTTGTTTATTCAGGTTATACCAACATTGCTATGCAGACCAGCTCAAACCAGTATAAACCAGCCTTATAAATTCATGCTGACCCACATTGGTCTTTTCAGCAGACCAGTCAATGGTAATGGCTCCGTTGGGCGTTTCTCAGATCATGAATGAATTTCTTTAAGGCCAAATTTCAATCGATGACTATCTAAATCGCCCATTTAGATGGAAGAACAGCCAAAGAAAATTCACTGAAAGATTTATGTGGCGCTCCAATTCTCCACTTCACCACCTGGTACAACTGGAGTAGGAAGCCTTTCTTCTACCCAGAACGAAGTAGACGCAGTTAAATTTTTTGATGTATATTTTCTCCTCCTGGGAGCAATTTGGGAGAATAATGGTAAAGTCAGGGTAATAGTGGTTTTTCTGGCATCATCACAAAAGCGTCTTTGTAGTCATCTCCTGTAAGTGGCTCACCGTAATTATTTAATCCTGGGCGTAATGGTGCACTTTTTCTGCTCCAGAGATTGTTGGGGAAAATATTTCTCCACCTAGCCACATCTTGGCATACGAATGAATAAGAGCTCTGCACCAGTTCAGACTTTCTGGGAATGCTGCAATTGGCCAGAAGTACAGTATACAGGGTGAGGCATACGTTTGGCTTACAACCATGTGCCCTAAAAAAAACTCACAAAGTTATTTTCCCAGCCTTTTAATGATGTATGTCTCCTTTCTTATTTTTATAAGCAAAATACTCTGTTGCTTTTGAGCCTATTGTATGCGTGTCACATGTTTTTTATTGACCGGTAGGTGCAAGTGTAGTGAAGCATTTGCCAAACTCTTTCAGCAGAGAACTGGCTGGTGTGCTACTGAATTGCCGTTCCTCGTGCTATTAGGTTAGTGCAGCAGTGGCCAAGAGCGAGAATGAAAAAGACTTGTGCTGTGATCCTTTTTCAAACTGTGACTGCGGTTTAACGAGGCAACAAAGCGGCGAGGGATCGTCGTGAATGGGTCAACTGTCATCAGTGGGCAGACGGGAGCAGACGCACCACCGTTCGGCTCCTGTAACCAGGCCTGTGCTCTCTTAGGAATGGGAGACGTCAGTCATCTGGATTGCACCGGGTTCGGCATGGGTTGGGGTGTGTGATGGACTGTACGTTTCTCTAGGCTTGAAACTTTTGTGGACCTATCAGAACTTGATAGGGCCTTTGTTTAAGGTTTATTGGTTCCCTTAGGATACTGGAGGTCCATGAAGCACCACATCCCTTTTTCAAAGAAGTCAACTAATCTTCTCAGCCTTCTGGAGCTGCCACATAACCGTATTTTTATTTGGAGACCAAGAGATTTTGTTAAATTTGACAAGATTATATATAACAGTTGTGAAAAGTAATGAAATGTGTGCAGTGATTTTTCCAGATTTCAAAAAGTGTGGGGAAGCCTTTGTTCATTTCTTTTCCTTTGACTGCCACACAACCCAAAGCAGCACTAGTTTACTGTTGCTAAAATTGTAGATCATAGTTCACGAATTGCTGCATCTATAACATCTTATTTTCTCTTTTAAATGTTTTTTTAAATACTATTTTTACAATGCATTTTATTTTATTTTGTATGTGACATGGTACATAAAGAACCAATTCAAATTCTTAAGTATTGTTAATCCAATAGTGAATTTGAATGCTAAAAAAAGTGTTTATATAAATATATATATATGTATAAAGATTAGTTTTAATACCAAATGTTCATGCTTAAATGTGTGCCGTCCACATATACTAAACACTTGAAGGTATAGTTCAACCAAAAATGAAAATTCTGTCATAATTTACTTATTCTGATAATCTCTCTAAGGACATCATATTGCCTCACAGAAGCAGTGCTGTGTTCTTGCACTAAAGTTTTCCATGTCTGAAAAGCAAACTATGTTTTGTTAGTCCAACATTTGCTGTTTTATTCATAACCCTGTATCATCCTCTGCTTGGACTTTTGCTGTGCAGCACTTGTAGTTTGGAGGTTCTGGAAGCTGAAACATTCATTATTGGGCACTATGGCATGTGTTCGGGGCAATCAGAGGACAGAGCATTTGGAGAAATTGGCAGATGATAAGGGGAGTGGAGCTGCCAGTGGCTGGGTATTTTGGGTTTTATGGTATTCTTGAGGTTAATCCTGGGTCTATATAACAGAGCTCAGATCCAAAGAAAGTGTCCAGGCTGGCTTGATTAAGTGGGCCTAGAAATGGTTAAAATTATAAATTTTGTTTTATTTTCACTTATTAACACTTAAAGTGGAAATGAAGCAGCCAGGCAAGTTTGCATTATTTAGGAAAATAACTTCCATTTAAATAATAATAAAAAAAAATAACAAACATGATTAATGTAACCATTTTAAAGAAAAAGGTTGTTTTGTTATAGCTTTTGGAGCAAGGGCGCTGCCATCTTGCAGTACTTGAAGTAATATAAGCATTTCTTTACATTTTGAACACACGCTTGTTTTAAAATGGAGGAAGATGACCTTGAAAGCACTGTTAAGTCCATAATAAGTGCAATTGCCTATGCAATAGAGCATATACGGCGATGGGGCCGAGCAGTAGGACCTATTAGGTGTTGAAGAAGTAGTGAACCTGCTGGTTTGGGGTAAAGTTTCGGGTTGGAAAAAATACTCGTTATGTGGATTCTCCTCAAGACTGTCATTCCGAAGTACTTTGTGTGCATTTGCTGATGAAGGCGCGAAAGAAAGCTCAATTTGGTAGCCTACTCACGTGCTGTCCGAGTCGAGCTGTGGCTTTGTGTGTGTGTGTGGCCGGCGCGAACAGAAATGATCCATCACATAATGCGTGAGTAACTTACCGCATTTAAATCTCTTTCAGAAAAGGTCTAACACAGTAAGTACCACATTAAAATCTGTTCCGTGCTGTCTCACGCTTGAATGGCTTAAAACTCTTTAATATTTAAACTGACACGTGAGAATGATAAACTATTGAGGAAGCAGCACTGGTCTGATTGTTCAGATAGGTAATTAGTTAAACACTATGTCGTGTTAACAACAGGAAAGCTAATTGTATTCGCATGTGAACATAAAATATGATACATACAACTGGTGAACCAATGTAATACATATGTCTTAATGGTCTGACATAACAAAAAAATGCAACATGAATGATATCCCTAAATATATAGGGAGGATAAATGATAAATGTATGTATGTATTTAATTATATATGTATGTATATGTATGTATGCACATATGTTTTGGGTTCAGTGTGATTCAGACATGTTTTTGAGAGATTCACAATTAATTTATGGTACCATGTACAGTAAATACCATGCTAAATGAATATCACCCAGTAACATTGTGAATATTTTCCAGTTCTAGTCTATTTAAAAAATACCATAATATTCCCATTGGATGCTATCATTGCACCATTGTGCGGCCACAATTTCCAAAGGTCTATCCAGTACTGGAAATTGTTTTGATATCAAGAATTATGAATGTATTTGGATCATCATAGTTCAATATTTAGTGTTCAATACTATGAAAAGAGGTGGGACGGGAGGCTCGGGTGCCTTCGTGTCAGCATGCAACAGAAGATCTCCATTTCCTATCACTTTCCAGTGCTCTTGCCTAAGGCCAGTAACAGGTGGTTGTGATATGCGGCTTGATATCGATACTTTAACTGACATAGCACTGCCTAAACATTTAATGGAAGCAATTAAATGTTCCTTGTGTTTATAGTTCAGTGTTGTTTGTTGAGTGTACCACCACACGTGCTCTCACACAAACATACCCCTCTAGACATGCATAGTTTTACACCTAGAGTCCTCTAGGCATCATCACATGGAGTATTTTTGACACCCTGGCTCAGTTCGCCTTTGGATGAAGGTTGTCTGCAGAGCAGGAAGTGGACGCAAGTCCAGAATGTGTCAGGAATCAGAACACATGCTTCCACGTGTCTGTGTGCTCGGTTTCGGCTTTCACATCAGGGCTTTAAGGCTCTCCACACCCAGTCCACCAAAGCGTCCACTCATCCTACTGCTGGCTGCGCTGTTGCAGTTTTTGACACGTTATCTGCTTCTTGCTGCCGCCATATATTTTTAGCCCCATTTTTGCCTTTAATTATTGCATCCAAAGGGAGCTTGGTCCAAAGAACTGTCATGAAATTATTATATAACTGTGTTGCTTAGCAATAAAGCATTGTAATACAATTCTTGAATAGCTTTGCTAGTATAAATCATAGAAGGGAAAGCTTTACAGTGGTGTGGAGCTATTGCTTGGGTCATTCAATACATAAATATAACGGTGGGACTAACTGTAGGTTGTTTTTCAATCAGGACCTCCCGGTTTGAGGGGAAAGAAAGGCCGTGATGGGGCTTCAGGTAGGTCTACAGTACAATATGCCTGTGCCTGCAATGCCACGAACTGCTGTTGTGTGTAAACTGCTATGAATGTGCACAACTAAAGCTTTTAATAGCAAGATAAGCATGAAAACACAATCCTCCATTGAGATTTCAAAACATTCAGAGATGCTTGGACTTTACAGAATATATTTAAGGATAAACTAGTGCAGTACTAGGGAGTCCTAGTGCAGAATTAGTGGTATTAAGACAAAATTTGGATGCAATATTGAAAGGTGTTTGGGGTCACATCCATCAAGATGGAATTTTTATAAGAGCTTATAGAATTTTGACTTGAAACAAGAAGTCTGTTACTCTTTGCAGCTGTTTCTAGCAAAGAACTGTCCACATAGACAGAAAGTAACAGGTTCCTAGTTCCATTAATTAAAATCGCCGAGCAGAACTCCACAAATCTTTGAACAGTGTCAGAATTTTTTTTACATTAAGAGGTACAGCAGCTTGTCACTGTCTGGGACAGAAACCTTAAAGGGACAACTTTGTACCCCTAAATGGTACATATTGTACCCTTGAGGTACTACTTTGAACCTTTTAGGCTTAAATAAGGTACTTTTGTGGTACTGTCCAAGTTACAAACTGCTGCACCCCAAATGTAAAATGATGCACTTTTTTTGAAAGTGTATTGAAAATAATCTAAAATTCTAATTCTCAGCACTTTTCAGGTGTCTTTACTCCTTGAAGATGCATAAAGCCATACAGATTTGATTTGATGATTTTAGCCATTTTTGTTTTTCAACCAATATGTATCGGATGGTCAGTAAATGGACCAATGGAGTGATTGGAGGCTGCTACTATATGACCTATAGATTCCTCTATATTTTCTGCGTTTGAAGTGGTTTCATGTAAAGAGTCATGGATCACATGGGTAAAATGAGAACGTTTATGATGACAAAGATTGATCTGGAATGTGCAGAGAGCTATTCTTGCATGACCGCACATATTTTGCGTGTGTTGTTCACTTGTTGTTTTAGGCCTAAAATAGGGCTTGCTGTCTCAGCAGCAGCTTTGATAAATGCCGGTTCTGATTTCTAAGAAAATACAGGATTCTCAAAACAGGAAAGGAAAAAATAATGGTGGACCCATAGGAAAGCTTTGTCACTGGTGTGACTGCGCCATTACTTAAGGCTGCCATATTTAATGCACCAGTTTGACTTGTTGAAGAATTCTAGTTCATGTTTGCTCGAAACATTTCTTCTGCAGTAAACAATGGTTTTATTGGAACTTTTTGTCTCTCTTCCATCCGTTATATAGTTCTTTTTTGTAAGTCAAAGATTCATACTGTTACTCCTCTAAGTTTCTGGCCCTGAAAATTTCAAACTCTTTAGAGGACTAAAAAATGGTTTCTGGATGAAAGACCTGGAAAGAAACCATATGATTCAGACTGTTCAGTAGTTCTGTAACCAATTGCTTTGACGGACTGGTTTCGTTCTGCAGTTTTCCAAATATAATTAGTTATAGAAGAGAGTTCTGGTGATATAAGCGGAAAAGATCTGTCATCAGCAATTTTGAGTTTGTTTTTACTTGACAGAGCTTGAGATCCTGAAGATCTCCGTTCTGCTTGATTGCTGTGTTTTTGTCAAAGGATGTAAAAGAGGCCGTACATCCTACTAATGCATGTGCTTATAATTTTAAATTGTGGTTTTTGTAATACTCAAAATGACTGTTTAACTAATTTTAAATCAGGTTTGTTTAAAGCTTAAAAATCCTTTCACATTATCATTTTAAAGAACCAAACCTTTCAAAGCAACTAACCTCATGACTAAGTCCACATGGAATCTGCACCCTTGCATGTTTGTTTATTAAATATTAAAGAATATTTTCATTATGCTTTCAGCAACCAATAAGAGTGTAGAAATCTCAATTCCATTTAACATAATTTCCTCAGGGTTTTAATCTATTCTGCATTATCCACCAGGATCATTGTGAAAAACTTTTAACTTTTCTTGATGTTAGTTAAATCTGTTTCCACTGTTTATAACACTGCTAGCGTATGATTTCCCTTACGAAAAAGAAGTTTATTCAAGTGTGCTATTAGTATACTTCTTTTAAACTAAAAATAGGAAAGTATGCTTTTAGTTTACTTTTTATGTACTTCTCAGAAATGGGCTTTATGTACTTCTCAGAAATATACTTAAAATGACATTTAAGTATACTTGACTTATACTTACAAAAAGTCTAAATATACTTGAACTATACTTAAGTATACTTAATAAAATAAACTTGAAGTATACTACTTTTTGGTAAGGGTTAGCATTTGATATGAAGGAGATGGACAGTTGGTAATGTCTGGGTGGGGTTCGCGTACTCAAAAGGGGTGTGATTTATCTGTGCAGGCAGTCTTCCAGTGATGTGGCTCAATCAGGTCTCCGTGGTATGTTTCTTGGTGGGCTGACTGCTCATCCCTGAGCCAGAGACAAGCAACACTTTCCACAAAAAGCTTTTCAATCCTGTCATCAACTAAATTATAAACATATTTTTTTAACATTTTATTTACGTACCAAACCTATACTGTGACGCACTTATTTAAACTACCTGCGTGTAAACTCTGATCTTCAGAGAAATTGGAGGCGGCGTTCATCAGTTCAGTCTGGGCTGGACAGCCAGGAAACTCTCTTTGGGTTCAGATTGGCGTGACTTTTTCTTTTCATGTTTTGGGGAAAATAAAATCCATCATGGTCAAATGTTATGTGATGTAATGTGCACATGTTCCAAACAAGATGATTTTTTTAATGACTAATTTCTTTTTCTTTCTGTTTTTATTGCAGGTCCTCCTGTAAGTAGATGTTGGTCCCTTTGTTGACTGGATTGTGGTAATGTGACCCAAACTCTGTGGCTTTCTGTGCACTTGTGTGTTTTGATAGTGTGAATTTATCTTTCATATGTTTCCTTACTGTCACTGCTGATGGAGTGCTGATTACACGACTACACATAATGGAAATTGTTAGTTTCATTTCCTTCCACCTCACATATAAAGGTGAAGTGTGCACATTTTTGATGTTGAAATAAAATCTGGTTTAATGTGCAGAGATTCTGTGGCTCTATCAAAACATTGATTAGATTGTTTTAAGCATTCTGTACAGCCCAACATGGCAGAACTGACTCAACCGATGATGTGAGTGGAGTCAGTTTGGGCAACCTATCACATATAGAGGGGGCGTATTCTGGAGACTTGTGTGAAAACAATCATTGTTTTTCCAGTTTTGCTTAGTGGCACAGAAATGACACACTTCACCTTAAATCACATGGCATTATCTTGGACATAGCGATGCATTCTTCTGGGAATTTGGCCACAGATATAGAAGACGACAGCATTGGTAGACACAGCCTGTTCAACTTTATATATCTTCTGAGGGCTAATGTTACAGAATGAGGTTATAATGAGAAAAAAAAGGTCAAAAGAAATATATAAATTAAGTATAAAATTAGGTTCCTCTAAGTCTTCTGAGCTATGAAAGTTAAACTTATGAGCAATAAAATATCCCTTTGGGTGATAAGGTTCCAGGGCCCAAAAACTCACATATGTATATGAACATTCAAACACCTGCTCATATAACCCATAAATTGAAGGCAAATTGAGAAGAACTGAAAGACAGGTGAGGGAACTGTCAAACAATGCACGCAGTCTAACTAACTTAAACATTAAGCTGATATTTCTACTGTTGTCAAGTAAGATTGTTTAGAGATAGTTAGTGAATTATTTTAATCAAGTAAGTCTTCTTTAAACAGGTTTGGTGATCTATTGGCAATCTGTGTCAATAAGTCGTTAACTACAGTGTTTGTTTTTAGAAAGAGTTTGGCAAGCCTGATGCCTGATCAATGGCCCTAGAGGGCTGTTCCATTACGCTGACCTATGGCAATTCTTAGAAGAGTATATACTGTAGATTATCCAACAAGAAAACTAAGACAAGACTCTTACTGATGAGATGGCAACTGTAAAACTTCTCCAAATTAGCCTTTTCCTGTGGGCTGAAAGTGAATACTTTGAAAAGTTTAAATGCATAATAGTCTGTGGTTCTTCACAGGTCACCTCACAGGAGCATAGCCTTTTGCCTGGTTTTGAGGCATGGCTGGCCAAACCCAGCCTTAAACAATTAGTAGTGACAGGAAACATTTTACACTGACAGAAAGCACCTCTTTTAGTGTGTTGAAAACTCCTGTGGAACATTGCAATAGTCAGTCTCAAGCACATGAACATTAGGGGTGAAAATCAGCAGGGACTTAGTGATACAGTATTATATCATTTATGTTTAGTGTAAATTATGATTTTGCAGTCTGCTTCAGTGCTTTATGAGTTTATATTTATAGGCCATTCTGAATATGTGGGTGGTTAAAGAGAACGAATCAAGTATGCATGGTCTCCACAATATATTTTATCTACTCACAGTGTGGTCAAATTAGGAAATTTTCACAAAAAAGATCCACTGTCTATTATCAGCATTGTAATGATGTACGAAGCACTGCTCACAAAGAAGTCACTTTCAAACCATACAGCTTTCTGTTTGTTAACGCAACACATCTGCGTGACCAACTTGAACCTGTTGTGAAATATGTTGATTCCTGTTGAAGTTGAACTTCGATAATTCACAGAACTATGGTAAATTTACACAACTTTACACTGTGTACAAAACTGCATACTTTCCGAGTAGGTACTTCTTTTAAATAAGTAATTACTTTACGACATTCTATATAGTATATATAGTATATAATTTGTGTAGTGCGAATGAAATCCGGACATACTATACTATATGGTCATGTGACCTACGAACGTCCGTTGCATCACTTCATTGTCATTCACAAATCCTGTCCCATGGCCTCATGGGATAGTAAAGCATCTGTTGGATGCACATTTCAGAAGTAGTAGTAGGTACTTTTCGCCAGCTTTTTTATGAATACTACTCTTTTCACATACTAGGGAAGTAGGCATATTCACATGCAGGGTTAGTAAATCTTTCCAAAAATATTAATGCACAACCAAAAATAAAAATTCATGGCAATGTGATATTAACAGTATTTTGAGGTAAATTTTCACAATAAATTGTACTGCTTTGTGTTTTAAAAGAACAGTGTGATTAAATTAGTGATATACTTGTTGAAATCAGAATTTGTACTGCATGTGATCTGTAAATGCCCTGTGTTTGCTGAATATATCTTATCTGTGCAATGTTGCACTCTTGGGAAGCATTCGCCCCCATTTCCCCTGGGGAGCCCCTTCATTTAACCAGCAGTGCTCTGGGCTAAATGAGAGCCACATGTGCCCTGCTACCGTGGATCTCAAATGAAATGTTCTTCCGGTGGGTGACCTCTGACCTCGCCAGACGCTCCTTTGGGCCGGCCCGATCAGTGCCCAGCAGACCTCAGTAGCCTGTTCCCACTCAGCACCTAGACCTGCACCTTAGACCTGCTTCACATACTTCAACACATTCATATACACACAGCACATGTAGACCAGCTCACACATAGAGCACTACACATAGTTCTGATCTCAGCTTCATCCAGCGGAGGTCTGTTCCTCTCTCAAAACACTGCCTCTTATAAACACCTGGTCCAGCTGAGTCCAGCTCTCATATACCTTGTACCACTGTTCTGTCACATATGTGCCTTCTGAACCTAAAGACCCTATTAATGGTCTTTCATTAGCCGCGTTTCCACTGTCGGGCTTAAAGCGGGTGTGCTAGTGCGTGCCAGGGCCAGTCACGTTTCCACTGTCACTTCCGGAGCTTGATTGTGCCTCGTCGGGGCTTCCTCGAGGCTAACGGCCAGGGTTTTTTGGCCCAACGAAAACATTGGGCCAAAGCGGGCCAGCTGGGCCTAGAGGAGTGGTTATGAACAAAGGCGGAGTTTCTTCGCGTCTGGAGAGTGTCAGCGCTGTTCATTTCAGAAAGATAACAGCTATAACATCAAGATTAAAAACTTTAAAAAAAATAAGCTGAGCTCAAAACTCACTTTCAGTCAGCAGCGAGTGTTTGAAATAACGCGATCCGATGTGGATTATAATCATCATGAAAGGCAGAAATATTTATAAGCGATGTAAAAGACTATGCACGCTAAACATTAACGTTACCATAATAAATGGTAAATGCAACCACTTGGAGAAATCAGACATCAGCTTCTTATTCTCTATCACAATTGTGTATTTATTTAGTAACATATTTTATGTGTCATAAGTCTCGTCTCGAGAGTTTAGCTCTGCATAGCATGTCATCAAAATATAATAATGATTTTTGTTCGGGAGCTTTTATAAAAATAGAGTTATTATCATTCATTCTAAATCTGATGTATATAGGCTACTGTGGCTACAAATAAACAGAAACAGTCTCGACTGAATAAGCAGGCTATTTTCATAAGCGTTAAAAATAAATAAATAAAATAGAAAGACATTTATTTCTGTGTGATTAATTTGAGTCCTGATAAATTGATTCATTATGCTCAATGTATCACTTACAGTAAAACATCGATGCTTTTGAATTTGAATATTCAACAAAGCATGCAAACAAAAGGCCGCTGTTATCATGTTCATTTTGTGATCGCGCTAGTTCCAGTGACTTATTTCTTAGTTTTCTGATAACTTCTCTTTGTTGGTGAAACGATGGGGTTGCATGACGTTGTTCCTGAGAGGCGTGTAAGGGGCGGGTTTTAGTGACGCGCAGCGGAGCTTCTGGCCTGACTGTGGAAACGCTGCGCTATTCTGGCCTCATGCTACTGGCCCGAGGCTATTAGCCCCGCCCGGCCCGTTTTAAGCCCTGGCTCGCACTGGCCCAACAGTGGAAATTCTTCAACAGTCTACATTTAGTGACACACATTAGATTTAATGAGAACAGGCATTTTGTGATTGCCCAGTTGCAGAAATGCAAAAACTTATTTATTTTTTATTTTTTGGACTCTTGGAGTAAAGATTGCAATAAAATTTAAATGCATTAAAAATATTTAATGGGTATTTATTTTTAACATTGCTGTTTTTGTATAGACTCTTCAATAATTTGGACACTATGATTTTTAAATGTTTTTGAAAAACAAAAAACTCTTCTGCTCTTCAAGGATGCAATTATTTAATCCAAAATGTAGTAAAACATTGTGAAATATTATTAAAATTTAAAATAACTGTTTGAGTAGGTTTTAAACTGTTAACCTGCTCTCCCCATTATGGGACTCACAGCTGAAATGCCCTACCTAACTTAAAATTGCAACAGTTCCTGACGTCAGTGTGCTACACACACAATTTTGGTGTCTTTGGAAAGAAGACCCTTTGGGTTTTACTATCCATCATAGAGTTGGTAATGCTCTAAAAGATAAAAAGTTATAGACACTGAAGTGCCTTGAAAAAAAATTGTACCACACTGAATTTTTATTTTTATTATTATTTTTTTCATGTAATCAGTCCTGGAGCAATCCAGAAAAGTGATGGGTTGAAAGTCACATGTCTCATGAGTTTCTATTTCAAATCTGAATAAGATACCATGACAGATGTTATTCCTGCAACCATTTTTCTGAGACTATGTCTTGTCCACCCCTCCCCCTCCTTTTGAAGAAAAATGTTTACCAAATGTATTGAAGGGTTCTACAAACTATTTTAGTCATTAAACATACCACTGCATAGTTTTTTTTTTAAATTAGAAAACAATAGACAGAATCTTAGACATTGTATAAGTGATTTATTTGAGCATTAGAAAAATACAATAAGAATAATTTGAGTAATAAAAATAAATAAGGAAAAAAAAAAAGAATTAACTATGTATGCCAATGACAGTGCATCCTGAGATTGATAGAAATACAGCATTCACACTGATAGTTGCTCAAACAGTCAGTAATCACATGTTGATGGCCGAACATACAGATGGTAATCATACAGATGCGCCATATAGTCAATCACACTCTATTCATATAGACTGCATTCACACTGATAGCTGTGATTACACAGTAATAGCATGCTGATTTGTGCTCAAACAGATGGTAATCATGCAGATACAACCACATTCCCCACAAAACACACACACATATATGTAAAATGTTGAAGAAAAAAAAAGAAATAATTATTTGTGCAAAAAGATGATCGCTTGTTACGGCCACATCAGATGACAGGTGCGTCACAGCGCGCGTCACGAGCCATCGCGAGAAAGTGCCAGAATTCAAATAAACAATATTCCGCGTATCTTTGACTTTTTTTAGTGGATGGTCTCATTCTCTTTGTGACACTGTATGCTACAAAACCATGCTGTTTTTTACTACCAAGATGCAGTTTTTTGAGCCTAAGTTAATTCATAATGGATACAACTAATACTGTCCCTGAAGAAATGAGACGTGAACAAAGGAATTACCATCCATATTACAATGTTATTGCTTAGTTGGACTAAAAGTGCTCTTTGGGATGTCGTTCAGTGGACCCTTACCTTTCTAACTAAACTGGGATTTACAGCTGTGGATGTGTTTATGACTCATTATTACGACTCGTTATTATGGTGAATCTGGTATGTACTGCGTTTTGTTTATGAATGTTTTGATGTTTACTGCTTAAACAAATTTAGCAAATACATTTTTATAAGCTTTCCATTGAAAAACAGCGATTTGTCATCGATGCTTGAGGCTTAGACCTTTATAATGATATATAGTTTGTAAAGATTAATTTTGTCCTGTTTAATTTAATCTATTCGTAAACATTGACACATGCAAACAAAGAGCATTCAGTGTGCTGGCGTCCAGGTGTGGGTTAACAGGTAACAATGTAACAATATAATTTATTCAAACTATGTAATTTATTCCTGTGATGCAAAGCTGAATTTTCAGCATCATTACTCCAGTCTTCAGTGTCACATGATCCTTCAGAAATCATTCAAATGCTGATTTGCTGCTCAAGAAAAATTTCTTTCTTTTTTTTAAAATCATACTTACTCCAAATAATACAGGATAATGCTAATATCGCCTAAACTGACACCTACTGTACACCTAAACATAAACATCACGGAAATCTATCCAAAACACTAGATTTAAATAGAAACACAATTTGCAAATTTATAAGCCTTTTTAATTTTTTTTGTGAGGTCTGGCTCACTAGTCCGTGTTCAGCAGGTTCAACCTTTTTTTTTTTTGGTTTAAATGGTGTATGGTCATATGAAAGCATACAGACAGAAGATAGTGCCACGGATGTTTTTGTCCGTCTGTAATAGTTTCCTCCCCTGGGTTGAGGCTTGATAAATGGCTTCCCTCTCCACACTGTAGTCCAAGAGGAAAGCCAACACACACAAACACTAGTACACACTTCCACAGGCTCATGAAATGAACTATAAATGCATCATCAGATAATGAAGAGTGTCAAGGCGGTCTTAACAGAAAGGATCTTTCTTTGAATCAAGCAGCTGTCAGGTTTTTTTTTTACCACTATTCCTCTGCGATGAAAAATGTACAGTTTTTTCCCCCCCACAGCGGAATGGTTCTCCTTGAAGGAAATGAACTTGTTATTTGATTTGATTTGATTTGATTTAAACCAGAGCGATCTCCTCAATCGACTCTGAAGTCAAGCATGAGATAAGGATTTTCAGCCAGCACCTTCATCTGTAAAACCATGTTTCGTGCATGCGTGGGCCTCTTAATGAACATCTTTTTTAATCTGACATATGGTTCTATTCATTGGTCATTCTGGCACTAAATGTTGAGTACTGAAATGATCTTACTGAAATATAAATCATGATTAGTAATGACATGAACTGAATTGACTTTCACACTTAAAAAAAATTATATAAACACCCTTAATAAAGATAGATTTTACTGAGAAAAAATTGTGTTAGATAATCAGACTATTGTTAAATATTATTATAATTAAATTTTTTATCAAATGGGCAATTTAAAAAAATATATTTTAAGTGTAAACCTCACTAAAATTTTACTTAAAACAAGAAAAATAATAATTAAGGTTGAAATATATTTCTGGAAAACAGTTTTTATTACCTGTATTTCTTCTGGAGTAAACTGTCTTGTGTTAAGGATGTTTATATTTTATTTGTACTGTAAAAATAAAGATTAAATTTTTTTCAATGAAAAATTGAAAGCCATTAAATAAAAGGAACATGTTGTGATATTAAAAAAGATTTTCTGGGGTCCAGAGAATATTCTGTTGGGAAAGCATTTGATGGTGTTTGCGTTTGTGGAATGCTTCTTTGGAGTGTTTTCCTGCTGCTACCTTTGAGCCTTGCCACAATGAAATTTAATGCTGGATCACAAAGTTCCTCAGTAAAATCGATTCACTATTCAGTATTGAAATAAACTCATTGTAAAAGCAGACTGAATTTTATTATGGCTTGGCAGGGTGTTATGTTCTTAATTAGTATCGTTGACTGGTTCTTTCTTTATTCTGTCCCCATTTCTCTCACCCCTTTTTCAGGGTCCACCTGGACGAGCAGGCTTTCCGGTAACTGTCTTAAATGTGTAAATGTGTCTATATGTCTGTTTGGTTTTCTTGCATTTTGCCTTTCTTTAGTAGTGTCTTATTTTTAAGAAGCTGTATCCAAACAATTCAAACAGAAACTTGAATATGAAAAATACTGAATTATGTATTTTGCAGTATGTCATATATACATATATACAGCTTCTTTATTTGGACACACTGAGACCTCTTTTTAACAAAGGGACCGAGGATATACAACCAATATATGTACAGTAGTATAAGTGGCTTATTTTATTAAAATTGTATTTTAATACTACCAATATACAGTGGAGTCCAAAAGCCTAAAGTATATGACAACATTGTAAATTTAATTTAGGAATAAAAAAAAAATGTAAACCAAGAAAAGGTATGATGTAAAATTAAGATGTATTTCAGTATTTCTTTTTTTATTAATTAAATAAATTTATGACATTGTTCATATAAACTCAAATGATCTTGCATCCTTTGAAGCTCAAGATGCTCTTTAGATCATTCTCAAATCACACCAAAGAACATGATCATCAGGTTTCAGTCCATAGTTATGCTTGTAATATGGAATAATGGAAAAAAGCATCAAATGAGGAAGGAATCCAGAGTGTTCTCAGACTTTTGGACCCCACTGAACATTCCCCTAAACCAGATAAGCTAAGCTAGGCTTAATGTAATGAATCTTTTAGATAGGCTCACTGGACAAATCTCTATTTCCTTCAAGTTAGCACACTGTACTTTATACTTGATTGTATTCTCTTAGGCCCTTTGGTGGGATTCCACTTATTTTAACCTATAATACTAATATTACTGACCAAAATTCAAACACATCTGTCTTTCATCATGGCATGCTAAAATAATCCCATCTAATGTGAACTCTAGTCCTACCTGCCAATTATAACCTACAAACGCCCATCACTCATGACAGCTATTCTTGTGAAACTTTGCCGTAAAATCTTTTTTGTGTACTTTTTGTTTAAATTGTTGGCAGGGCTGGTCAAAGTGGGGATGGAATCCCTGCCAAAGCTTTTGATTGATTGCACCATCAGGAAATGAAATGAAATTTAGTTTTTTCTTAGGATGGAAGGTCGGGGAGGGTGGTAAGCATGTTACACGAAATGTGTCCATTAGATTAGTCCTTAAAAAATATTGATATTGGCATTCACGCTCCATTGAACTATTAAGGGATACTTGTGGTTTGTATATTTAAGCTTTACTGCGCATTCACATGTATGTATGACTCTTTAGCACTTCTGATTTGTAGTTAGGTACTTTAAGGCTCATTTGGAGAAGTCTGGACTTTGTGGTGTACTTCATCAAGCTACTTCTAATCTAAAGCTCTAGATGATTTTACATACTTTCTACAATAGAAAGATTCTCTTTCACAAAGACTGTGTTGAATATTGGCAGTACTGTATGACTTTTATAGTGTATGGCTTATACTGTGTATTGTACTTAATTTGAGGATAACAATCATATTAAATAAATTATTTAAAACTATTTATTTTATATATAAACTAATGCATGAAATCATTACATTTATTATGGTAACTAATAAGTATTGTGGTAACTAAATAATGCCATAAAGCAATATTAAACTATGTCAAATCAGCACCTTGGACAGAGCCAGGAGAATTCAGTCAAGTGACTTTCCTCTTGGGACATTCAGCAGCAGGCGGTGAATTAACTCTGAAGGTCAAACTAAATGAGCACTTCTAATTTGGGAACCTTTATCTTAATAGTTTTAGGGCTTAGTAAAATAACTATGCACAAGAAAAGCTGGTTTATGAGCACATTTATTGTTATAGCAAATGCTTTGTTGACTTCTGATGAGTAATGGGGGCTTAGCCAACCCACCCCTTCACCCACACAACCATTTCATTATGTTTTACTCAAGTGACTCGTCAGCAAGCTGTCAACGGTCCCAGACCTTCTAATACACTGACCTGCAACATTAGGAATGCAAATAAAAACAGCTGTAGGAATGGACAGCCTTTCATAAGTCCCTTCAACATTGCAGGAGTTTATAGCCACATTAAATAGCATAAAATGTTTAGAAATGCATCGCTACAGGCCTATGAATGGTTAATCCTTATGACCATTTATTTTATCAAGATCTCAAGTTACTACTCACACATTTCCCATAAGTTCTGTGTTTTTGCCTTAATTGAAAGAAGTTGTTGGATTTTTGAGTAGGGATAGTAATTGGATAGTTATGATTATGATAGAATGGGGTTCATAGTTGTTAAAGGGATAGTTCAACCAAACATAAAAATTCAGCTTTTTTATGTCTTCAAGACTTTCCACACCTTTACATGGAACTTAAAAGGAAAACATTCCATTGTTAATCCTATTTTTCACTAACCTATATGGTGCTTTTCTGTCATTTTTAAAGTTTTAATGCTTCAGTTTCTGTCCATTGTCATTGCATTGGAAAGCAGCATGGAAAAAAAATCCTCAGATTTTTTCCCCTTTTGTTTTCAGAGGGAGAAAGGGAGTCATGTGGGTTTAAAGTGAGGAATGGGTGAATAAATAAAGACAGGATTTTTTTTTTGATTTTTTGGTGAACTGTTCTTTTAAGCCATTCCAATAGGAAACAAACTGTCATGCTTCCACACTGCTGTCTTATTCATTCACTTCATCATCTGTCATATGATCAGCTAGCAATCTTATGCAAGAACCGTGATTATGAAATGGGCCTAATACAAAAATACATTGCATTAACCCCTTGCCTTCAGTGGTATCATGTAACAACTGGTGATGCTTGCTGTCTGACCACTACACTTTCATCATCAAATTCTTGAGTAGCTGACTTCTAGTTTTTGTTTTTTCAAGACAGTATTTGGCATGCCTGCATCATTACCTTTAAATGTAACAGTACAGTAGGTGAATGTTTAGTAATATAGACATTTAGTTAGAATCACATTGGTCAGCTTAACGTTACTAACTCTTCTTAAACTTACCATGTGAACATGCAGCTGGATGTCATTTAGTCACTAGTGGTAGTGGTAATAACTCTAGACTGTAGAGGTTCAATCTGTCAGATTTATTGTTCCTGATTTTCCTTCTTGACTTTGCATTGACCACTAGGGAGACAAAGGATCAATGGGCATTCCTGGAAGAATGGTGAGTGATTTGATGATATGTACTAAGGCCAAACAACTAGTCTGTAGGATATGGCTGTATTTTTGAATAATTGGTAGGTGTCATGCCATTGACATAATTTCTAGCTGAACATTTCTAGCTGCAGCTGTAAGACACCTTTGTATTTATGGCAACCAAAGGTCACATTGATAATATAAAGTCAGACTGAAGTGAAGAGTAATGTTTGCTTTAGTTACCAGAGTATGTTATATACAGAATCCAGTATCAGTGGTTAGTATAACTTCCTAAATCATTTTGACCTGTTTTAGCTTTCACTGTGAATGTAAGCATTCACAATATTTCATATGAATTTCTTCCAAAAGTTTAATGTAGTGTTTCAGCACAACTATATGATGTATACCAAAAACTATAGCTTATTTATTTAGCCAGAAAATGGTTCCCACTTTATCACCACCATTAATAGTTAACAAAATGTCTGAATGTGAAGTCTGAAATATTTCACAGCCCCCACTGTCACATTTGAACAAGGTCTGAAAACCAGAGTTCTTTCTGGCTGCATTTGATGAGAAACTCTCTCTCCTTATTACTCAATTTGTCTTGGCTGCTTGGAAGAAACTATTTTGTATATATATCCACAGAGAGACAATACGTACACATTCAAAATGAGAGAAACAGATTTGAAAACCACAGACAGTTGTGAGCTCTGTTTTACCCACTCATTCATAAGATTTGTGCATTTGGAATTGCCCATTTTTCAGATTAGCGCAATGCATGATATGTGGCAAAAGAAAGCAGGATTAACCAAAATCCACATAGTCATATAGATGTCCCCCTGGAGCGTAGCAGCTACTCTTCATTAAACATTTTCAGCAAGAAACCGATAAAACTGCATTGTCCTCAAAGGAGACATTCCAGACTTTTGACCCTTGTATGGTTGCATACTCTAAGCTCACCCTGATGCTTTCTCTTGAAAAACAATCCCTACCTAAAAGCAGGTTTCAGCAGTGTTCAGCTCAAACTGTGAGCCCCAAGCAGAGCTTTCCATATTTCACCCAGTGTAAAGCTACATTGTGCTTCTTTAGATTCTCACAGGAAGCATTTTTTTTCACCCTTCATGGCTTATCCTTCCCCCCTCCAAACTCCTCCACTGACCAGTCTGTCTGTGAGAAAAGTTAGCAGCCCCCTCATCTACTATCCATTACGCCCCACAGGCCAGCAGTGCAACACTCTAGTGCTTATGTTCCCCTGTAGCTTCCACCCCTCAACAACCAAAAATGCTCCAGTACATCAGTGTGTCCCATTCTCCCGACCTCCAAACACTCCGTCTCTGCTGCTGCATGCCCATGTCCTCTCAGAACCTCGCTAACATTGGTTCCTCTCTCTGTCTCTCTCCTTCTCACTGTGCATGTGACTGTGTCTGCTGTGACTGACCAGGGCTTAAAGGGAAACCTGGGGGAGAAGGTAAGTGCAGGATGTCGGCCTGCATGTGCAGAATTGAGACTCTCTCATTGTGGGTGGCTGTGTTGATGCGGGTGGGTGGGGGGGACAACCCGAACCTATTGCACAAAGTGCACAGGTATCGTGATTTATATCAGGAAGACTTTAGGCTTTATTTTGAAAGGCCTTGGGGGTCACATTCGGAAGACGTTTCCCACAATGCTTGGATTACCTGTGTTTATTCTTGCAGCACTCTGAAGTTTTAAGACTCCCCACTCTAGACAAAGAGATGTTTGGAATGGAGCAGCTTACGAAACCCTACCACTTCTAGACACGTCCAAAACTATCTAAAAGTTGTGTAGTCACTGGATGTGTCCTTGAGTCTGTATTTGGTATGAGTGAGCACTCTATGCTGGATTTAGTGCATTGAACTTCAGTTCCTGTTGTGGCAAATGTGGTTTGAGCTGTTCTTAAACCAGTCCCTTTAGGCAGCTGCGCTCAGTGTTTGTACAAGCCAGCAGTTCTGTGGCCTCCCTTCATCAAGCGTGAATGATGTGTAATGTCTGAGGCCGAACAAGCAATGTGTGGAGGAACATGTTCCTCATCCTTCACCATCACAGAAAAATAGTGAAACTGTATGGTTACCCTCACTTGCCAGAAAAACATTGGGGTTATAAAGAACTTGGAAAGGAAATAAATAGCAATGTGATGACCGAGCCGACAAGTAGAGAAGCAGACAATATATGACCTTGGAAAGACCCACCAGATTCTTGTCCAGAATAATCAGTGGGCTTCCCTCGTTGTTTCAAAGGTATAATTTTTATCCTCTCTTTTTAAGTGCGGCCATGTTTTACCTTCCAGCAAGGGTAAGTCTTGACCCAACAAATTTTGGGTGAAGATCCTCACTTCATTAGATATTAAAACAAACCCCCTCAAGATGAATTGGGCACGCTAGCCCTGAAATTGGCAGCTTTAGCGCTTCAGCCCTCAGGTAAATAAATTCAGCTAAATCATAATTGGTTGCGTTGGAATGCTCAAGCCAAAAATCAGGCGAATTGGTGATTGATTGGTTGAACTTTGCAAGAACTGCAGAACTTGAGACAACTTGAGATGTATTCTTTACAGAGAAAAGATTACTTGCTGAACGAAATGAAATCTGTGAAGATCGTATCATTCATTAGTAAGTCCAATCCTTGAATATCAGCAGAATTTTTTGCTCCTGCTTTGGCTCATTGTATTTGGACTCTTTGTCCTGTACCCGTTCCTAGCTGCCAAATGCTTGTAATGTAAGCCTGTTCAAAGGGATATCTCTAGATCTTCGGTTGTCCTGTTGCACAGATCTCTGCAAGATTCTGTGGGTAACCATAGACCTTGAGGGCAAAGCTTAGTCTTTTCCTTTTCCACAACCTGGAAATCAGTTTTGTAAATCACCCTTTTCACTCACCAGTAACCTTTATAGGCGATTAAAAAAAAAGTGCTAAAACAAATACTTCTCTATCCTGTGATAAAGTGGGCATCGAACCAGAACAATTTAAAATTGCCCACAATTTGATGGATGGCTGGGTCATCAAAGGTGTCTTCCTGATAGAGTTTCACATAAGAGAGCTAATTAGGGAAAGTGCTGGAAACCCGAGAGCTTTCCTGTCTGACCACAGAGCATTGCGGGATTGCGCTTGGATGTTTGGTGCAGTGTTGCGGACAGGCCGGCACAGTGCAAATCACCTTGTTTGCGCCAGATAACCAGCCCGCCGGGCCAATGCTCCCTGACCCTCCCAACTCACTGTCAAGGCATAAATTACAACCCTAAAATGAGAACCTGGGTCTGCTGACATTTTACTTACAGACCAAAACACCATGTTCACCTCTGAGCCACATGCAAGCGCTCTCCGTGAGGTGGCTTAGCAAAAGAGTTATGTTAAACAGATGTTACAGGGTGTTTCAGAGAACATTTTTCTATTCTGCAGATACAATATATTCACTGATACGTTTGGCTTTGTGTACTAGGTGTAGGTGTAGTGGATATCATTCTGTCTCTTTTCTGTCAGTTCCTCTCCTCACTGTCTTTCTACCTCTCTATCTGTCCGTAGGGAGCGCCAGGAGAGCCAGGTCTTTCTATCATTGGCCCACGAGGACCTCCTGTAAGTGTTTGCTCTGTCACTGCTAAAGCTCTTCATCATCTTCTCCTAATGTCAGCTCTCCAGAGTAGATACAGGTCATAGTGCAGATTTTAGAAACTTTTAGCCTGAATCTTTTTATGATTCCGGGGGTTCTTGGCAAATGTTTCTTCAATTTTTTTTCTTCCCGCACTGAAGTTACAGACCACCCCAAAGTGAGCTTGATAAATATGTGGTGTAGGGTAGATAAGCAGGATCAGCGTCCTTCAGCACACTACTGTATGTGGAGCAAATCCAATAAATCTCTACTAATCAAGACGCAATCTCTAATGTGCACGAACAGGACGGGGATCCCACAGCAGCTTGTATGGAAGCATTTACACTTCATCAGAGTATTTCGGGTCTGTGACTCCCACATAATGATGCCCATTTGGATTCTCATCTTCATTAGCAGGGAGGAATGAAAACATCCCAGCCCTTGTCATTATAATCCAGACATTAGCCGTGCAGATTGCGCTGTATCTGTTAATGAATGGTCAGCCATCAGATGAAATGGGGCTTTCCCCCAAACTGGCATGCTTTCCCTTTCCATACATTCCACTCAGTAAGACAAAAACGCAATGTTACGCTGTCAGAAACGTAATTTCCTTGCTGATTATGCTGTGCATAACCTGTGGTTTCCCCATTTATCCCAGCACACTCTTATGGGAGGGCCTTCAGACTGTTCAGACATCTGTTTTTCTGCTTGCTGATTATACACTTCTCTATACCTATGACCCAGCATCCCTAACAGGGCATCAGGAGTGGACATCAGGCATAGAGAACTGGTGACAGGGAGATGTTTCTTTGCAGGGAATGTCTTAAGCAGGTGAGCTGAGAGCATAGGCTTTGTCCTCACCTCCAAAAGCGTCACAGAGGTTGATTTGAGGCAAAAGTGTGCAAAGGCCAGTGGAAATGACTGCTTTAGCCAGGCAGGTAGACATGATGGGATGGTAACAGTTTCTTTCTCACACATAAGTGGGGCAGTATAGGGAATAGACAAGAGGGATCATTAGATGATGTACTGAGCTGTCATTCGATCAACAGTTACTATCTTGGCTGATCAGGCGGGGAACATGGTTAAGACTGAAAGTAAAACAAAGATATAACATAAATACAAGCTATGGTTAACTTAACATTGAAACTTTGACAGGTCTTAAAAAATAATAATGCTAAATTTTTTTTTTTGATCCATTAGCATTCCTGGACCCCAGTTTGAAACCCCTGTCTTATGTTGTCAAGTACTGTATCTTTTGTTGTATTTGTCATGTTTTGTTCAAGGTACACTTTGAAAAATTGTGTCTGTTCTGAAAACAACTGAAAAGTGATATTTAATCTGGGTTTAATTCCAAGACAGACTGCTGTCAGGAAATTGATGTTGTTCACTCCTGAAGAATGTTATGTATTGCGGCCATAGTGTATTTTTTGTTTAGAGGAGTTCTTTTCAGTAGACTAGACTTGTTTTATTTAATTGTTTTCTGTTACTCTTGGCTACACTTTCATGCCATCAAAATGAATGTTGTCAGTTCTGTTTCGGGTGATTCTGCTGCTACTTCCATTATTGCAGACCAGGTTTCCAAGGCAGAGAAAATTAACCATGTTCCAATAACTACCTGAGACCCAGACACACAATCCCCTTCATTAGCTCTGTTCACCTCTTCCTTGTAATTTTCTCTCAGGTCGCTCCAATGCAGTCCTTTTTTGCCAGGCATATTGAATGACTTCCTCTTTTCCCAAGGGCTACAAAAGTTTTTTTTCAGGAAAGCAAACTTGTCATGGTTCACAGTAGAATGTAGCACTAATCATTACTGACATTTACTTATTTAATTTGTTAGCTTTGTCTCATTGGCTCTCACATTCATCAGATTGTTCTTTCCAGTGTTGAATTTCAGTTGGTGTCCCACAGTTTTTAGAGCTTTATTTGTCTTTGTCTCCTCAAAGTGCTTCCTAGAGAGCAGGAAGGCTCCTGTCCTTCAACCTCAATTACGACACAACTGAGTTTGGAGGAACAATAC
Organism: Cyprinus carpio; assembly: GCF_018340385.1. Classification (NCBI taxonomy): domain Eukaryota; kingdom Metazoa; phylum Chordata; class Actinopteri; order Cypriniformes; family Cyprinidae; genus Cyprinus; species Cyprinus carpio. The sequence continues at coordinate 7,796,615 of NC_056584.1, read as the reverse complement.
CGCATCTCTCAACACAGACCTCATTTCATCGAGTTCACATAATCCTCATGTTTTTCCTATAGAGAATAACTCCTCTTCTTTTTTCTTTCTGTCTTCCCTCAGGGACAACCCGGTACTAGAGGATTTCCAGGCTTTCCGGTAAGTGACTTTTGTCTGAAGTCAATTGGAAAAAATTGTGTAGAGTTTATTTGTTAGTTTATAAAAGCCATCAGTTAGCCACAGCTTCGGTAGCCCCTTATTTAATGGATATATGTGGAAATGACTCGAGGAAGTGAGAATAAACATATAGTAGACGTGTACAGCTGTCATTCTAGAACAGTGGTTTTCAAACCTTTTTAAAAGCGACTCTATTTTTTTCTTTTTAAATTGACGCGACCAATTTACATGCAACAAATCAAGCATAGATAGATAGATAGATAGATAGATAGATAGATAGATAGATAGATAGATAGATAGATAGATAGATAGATAGATAGATAGATAGATAGATGGATGAAATTAGTTAGGGTGCTTTAGCCTTCATGCACATCTTTTTATACGTAACATATTTTGTCCAGTCAATTATTATGATTATCACTGTCAGTCATTGTGATTTCAAGAGGGAATACTCAATTACTCCATACAGTCACTTCTGAATCTTTGCAGTGTATACGCCAAGTTGGTCTTCTTAACAGCATGAAAAACAAAACTTATTCAAATTCTGAATGAATTATATATGCAAAAAGAGCACTCCCTTTATATCCACCGGAAAGCTGTCACTCATTTGGTGACCCACTTGAGGGTCGGGACCCAGGGCTTGAAAACCACTGAAGTTGGATAATGTGAGATTATATAGGCACTGTAAGGTGTATAAATGTCCCTGTGCCTTTTCTATAGGCAGTCTGCTTGCTCAAGATGATGAAAAAGATTTTTAGGTGTTTATTACCCTGCATGATCACTGATCTGCTGGACACATTGGGTAAACAGAGTTAAAGTACAATACCCACAGTGTTTCTAGTAAGTCTTTTACGCTTCACCTCTGCCTTGGCCTGACCCTCAAGGAAATACCTTTTTTTCCATAAACATTGTCATATTAGTCAGCTAGTCTAGACAGGAGAATTGGAGCTGTTTTGTGTCTTCACAATGTCACCAATCTGCTGTTCTCCCACTTTTTTTCCAGGGCCCCATCGGCTTGGACGGGAAACATGTGAGTTATGCTTCATTCCTTACAAATGGTTCAGTGATTGGAACCTCCGAACCATTGTACCAAATTATTTGGCAGTAATTGATAATTGACTGTCATTTTGGCAATGAAGAGAATAATTATGGTAATAATAATTATGCTAATTATTGTAATAAATTCTCTATTGTCACCATCATGACAGAATATAAAATCAATAACAATATGTGCACAAAGAATGCAGTGATTTATATTACCTTCAAAGATTAAAGAGAATGAATATTTTTCCTTTGCCAAACCTTTGCAAAACTTTTTTCTTCAATCTTACAGGGACAGAATGGTCAAAAGGGTGATATGGTAAGCATTTTTATTACCATTTAAAACATTTTTTGCCATCATTAACTCTTTAAAGGTCCAGTGAAAAAACAATTTCTTATTAATGTGTTCTTAAGAAAAGACATTTTAACCTTGGCTGGAATAAACTGAAGAATACAAATCTTAATACTTTTAGTTTAAAAGGACACTTTTAGTTTAATGAGATCTGTCATGTTTGCTTTCACTAATGAAATACTGTTGGAACAAAAACCATCTGTCATAAAGAGAAATATGTAAAAAAGTAAAACATATCATAAAGAGAAATTTGTCAGTGTCTATAAAACTCACCAGTTGAGCCATTAGTTTTCAAGATGGTTTGTTACAGTGATGTTTATCTAGGCTGTAAGCATGGCCATATAAATTCACAAGAACAACACTCTTCTAGTTTGATTTATGGGCAGAGTGACTAAATGGTGGTATGTGTGAGAGAAGAGAGGCTGCTTACACATTCAATTCAGTGGGGTTTGTCAAAAGTGACTTTAAGTCAGTATCTGTATGACTTTGGCCACCTGTGGTGTATTAAAACAAGACCATTGGGTTGGCTCTGTCCTCTTAAACTGCAATTTAAAAAATATTGTCCACATCTTTCTTTTACGTGATGAAAGACAATGGGCAGAGACATTATGCTTCCAAACTGTGAGCTTTAAACCATTCCTTGTGAAACATAGTACAACCTCTGTGTTCTTTCTTTTATAGCATTGTGAGAAATGGCAAGCTTAGAAACTATAAAAGAAAGGCATTTTTCCAAAATGACACCTTTATAAGACAGCATCAGAGCTGAACGGCCCCTGCTGAGCTTTTGAACATGCCACATTGAGCTATTAAATAATAGATAGCTTACCCAAATACAACCTAAGCTGGATTTTTCATCTTTTATTGACAAGTTTCTACTCAGATTCTCCATGCTCTACATTTGTTCATTTGTTCATGGTAGTATTATTTAATCAATCTAGCTGTCAGCTCTAAGGCTGTGGATTACATGTTTTTTAAAGAGAGCATAATCCATTGTGGGACATTGTTTTATTAATACCCTCCATACAAGCACACAATGACACTTGTAACCTACTAAAGCTTCCTCAAGCAAAATTTAGCTTCAGCCTTAGGACTTAAAAAATAAATAAAAAAATTAAAAAGGTTTCTTTTTGTTTTTCCTTTTCTAACATAAGAAAATAATTTATAAGGATTGTTTGTGCTTGTTATGGCTGAGAGGTTCTGTAAACAGGAAAAGTTAATCATGGACAATTCAGTAACACTTCCATATTGATATCCTGATAATTTTCCAGGGTCCTCGTGGTCCTAAAGGAGTACCAGTAAGCATTTGCTTTAATATGTATTATTATATAGTCATAATTTCACTCAGAGTTCAGAGTTTTCATGTGGGAGTGGAAAGTTATGCATAAATCAGGTTTTCGATGGACTTTAAGTTTTTGTTCAAATCTTCTTTTTTTCAGGGTGAACCTGGTCCAAAAGGAGAGAAGGTAAAAATAGCAGCTAATTTTATTATAATTTGTGAAATGCCCCTAGAGGACTATGTGTGATGAATATTTTTTTTTTTTTTTTTTTCTAGGGTGTATGTGGTGACTACACTCACAGGGTGAGTGAATGTTTTATTGAACTTATTGAATTGATATTGTGATATCATAAACACAGTTCATTTATATATTAAAATAAGCTACCAAATACGATTCAAAGGTTATCTGGTGCTGAGCGCCGAAAAAATTCCAAGCAAATGTTTTCATTCCAGTTTACGTGATATTCTTCTATTTGTCAAAGTGATTTGTCATGTTTTCCCTTAAAAAGACATTTACAATATGTTTTGCAGTTAAATTAGAGACATTAGAAAGAGGGGGAAAGGGCAGGAACAGTAGATTGACAGCTTGGATGTTGTCCCAGATAGGCAGCACATGAGCACGTGCCAAGGCAGGGCCTCAAACTTGATCTGCTCTCTCTCTCTCGGGGAAATCACAGTTTCATGTAAACAAGGCAATTTTACCAACAGCTTGCTGAATTGGATTTGATAAGGCTCTCTGTTAAAGACGGCCAACTTTCCAATGTGGTGGATAGGGGTTTTGGTAACAGCTCTGGCCTATTTAAAAGTAATTTTGGCCTTTTAAAGCTATTTGATCAATTATGTAATCTCAAAAACAGCACAAGATATAAAAACAGAAAAATAGCCTTGGCAGTAGATGTTTCTACTGAATCTGTGTTTGGCTTTAAAAAAAGAAAGAACAGTAATAGCAGCAGGACACAAGTTGATAGTCTTCTTTCTAAGTATTTCATCACTGTTTTTATTGTGTATAAATAAGTGTATTAAGTATATCATACAGCCATATCACATCAAAACAGAGCTGTTTTTCATGCATGTCGGCTATAGGCCACATGGGAGGCAGTAGACTATTTAGAAAGCTGCACATAAGGGTGGTCTATTTGGGTGGTTGTGTACTATAGGTTCTGTGCAGTTCGGGTTAAACCCAGAGGTCACTGCGCTAGACTGAAAGGATACACCCTACAGTGGTGGAACAAAAATGGGAATTATCACTTGTGTGTGTGTGTGTTTATGTATCCGTATCCATATCCGTGTATTTGTATGTTGGGCCATCTTAAGCAGGGGCTCCCGATGAAAACGCTGGCAGCTTTGCGCTCCAGTCAGGCTCTAATGTTGAAGGTTTGTGGGCTGTTCGCTGTCCCTCATCCCTAATACCGTGATATGTGTGTTACAGTCCTGCTGCAAAGAGAGACATAGCTGAGAACTGTGCTCTAGTTTATTCACGTGTACTGCTGGAGGTGCAGAAAAGTGCCTGTTATTATAACTGATTGAAAACACTGTGGGAATTTATAATGACACATCTTAACATGCAGCTGTTCTCCTGCTTTTTCTTTGGCCTTCTCAGGGAACTTTTATGGTTGTGGTATATCATTTTAAGGTACACTATGCAACTGTAACTTTATATGGCATCAAAAATGCATCCAAATGTTAAATACATAAATACCATGTGTCTTTCATATTTTGATTGGCCTCCTTATGCATAGAGTACCTTAACATAATGTAACTTTCTGATAAAATTGATTGCAGGGAGATAAGAACACTTAAAAGCACTTACACTTGTCTTCTTGATTTGCTTGTACTTTCCTCTTACTCAGCGAGCCAATATAGATTCAGTGAGCCAATATACATAATAAATTTTTTTTACTTAATATTGCTTTTTTAAAATATATATAACTGATAATATATTTATATCTTGTATTTGAATTATTAAATGTTACTATATTTGAATATGTACACTACAGTTCCAGAGTTTGGGGTCAGTGAGATTTTTTTCAAAGATGTATTAAATTGATCAAAAGCGACACTAAACCATTTATAATTCTATAAAGAATTATATTTTAAATAAATTCTACTCTTTTGAACTTTCTATTCTTCAAATTATCCTGAAAATAAATGCATAATTGTTTCCACATAAAGCTCAACTGTTTTCAACATTGATAATAATAAGAAATGTTTATTAAATCAGCATCTTAGAGTGATTTCTGAAGGATCATGTGACACTTAAGACTGGAGTAATGATGCTTAAAATTCAGCTTTGCATCACAGGAATAAATTACAATTTAAAATATATTCCAATAGACAACAGTTATTTTAAATTTTAATAATATTTCACAATATTACTGTAAGAGACAAACCTTACCAACCCCAAATCTTTAAATGGTAGTGTAATTTTCATGCACAGTACAGTCCCAAAATCTGAAACCCCATTAAAAATGTGGTATTTTTTTCCATTTAAACCTGGAAATAAACAAAATGTTTTAGGATTTTGAAAAATTAAACCAACATTTGATTGAATTAGAATTTAAAAGTCTGCATTTTCGGAAGTCTTCAGTTCTTTGGGATGCATTTTATGAAAATAAAATTTCATTGTATGAAATACAGGCAACTCCCAAGAAGGCAAGTTGTATTTAAGGTAACATCAGTTATTAGTGGTATATCTATGGTTCAATAACTCTTCAATCTGTACTTTGCAATGCTGCTGATCTCAACAGAAACGCCGTATTGTCAACGCCTGTGCTGGAGGACAGGCCACAGTAAGTGCGAAACTCTCTTTGTGGCAAGACTGAATCCAGCCTGATCTACACAGCACTGTTGCAGAGTCACAGATGCCATCACAGTGGAAATGAAGATGGAAACATTATCACTGATAATGATAATGTTTGATATCCAAATGTTTTAAATTAAGGCTGTCACTCGATTATCGATATTAATTCAGTGGCATTGCATAGACTTTACAAAAAGTGGACTAGGAAGTCAATAATTTATTTGAACTACATATTATTGAACATAAATTATTTTGAATGAATTTGATGATTAATTGTGTTTAATCCGCTCTGATGGACCCGTGTCTTTGTTCAGTGATGCTGAATCCTTTTGCCTCTGCCTTTTCATGTATCTACTTCATCTCTCTCTTTCTCTATGCCCTTGCCTTGCTTTTTCCTCACTGTTAACTCTCTTTTTCACTTGTTTTTCTGTTTTTCCCTTACCCTCCTCTCCTCTTTCTGGCCTGTTTCCTTCCTTTGGCCTCCTGGTGAACTTGCTGGCCTGGTGGGTTTGTGCACCGTGGCCCACCTGTGCTTTGTGACCTCAGCAGATGTTGCCCATCACCGTCCGCAACATGCCCTCAATAAGCCCTCTAATCCTAAAGCGCCTCAAGGTACATCTCTCTCTGCCATCCTCGCACCCCTTCTCTACGGATGCCAACCTATGTCCACCCTCTGCCAGCCGGGCCTGTTAGTTTCCTCCCTGGGGCCATTAACAGTTACAGAGCTCTAGAAAAATATCATAGCCAATAGTTTCATTGTCATGATATGACACAGTCCACTTGAAATACACTTATTTCCTAAAATAATGTCCAGTTCACAATATTTATAGGTATATAAACCCTACCCCACAGGAAGACATTGTCCATCTGTTTTAACTGGACATCAATAAAAGTCACTAATACATAATGGATAATCCTTATGTCTAGTCCTATTTTAATGTTGGGCAAATTTAGGGATTGTTCAAGTATTTTTAAACTATCATCTGAATGGTATACATAATGGTATTGTAATACCTTTTCAGAGATTATTTTGGAAATAAAGGACTTAAAATACAACTACTAGAGAATTTGAGATGTTTTAGATTTGATTAGACCATGAAATCAGGTCACATCTGTTAACTTTGAGGCAAAGTTACATTATAATTTGTTAACATAAGTTAATGCATCAGGTTTCATGAACAATAAACATACATTTTTAAAGAATTCTACAATATAGATTAATATTAATTTTACTATTGTTCATTGTCAATTCATGCTTGTTGATATTATATTAACGGTCACACTTTATTTTAATGTGTCCTGGTTACAAATATGTACTGAGTAATATGAATTAACTGCATGTACTTATTGTAGGCTAAGGATTTGGTTTAGTGTTTCTTGTAATTATGCATAATTTACTATCATGCCTTATAATACATTTAACCTGTAACAAGGACACATTAAAAGTGTTCTCATATTAACTGATGTTAGTTTATACAACATGCTAAAAATAAATGTATATGTTTATATTTTACCAATATTAATAAATACTATAAAGTATTTTTGAATTCATTTTAGATGTTTCATTAGCTAACATAAAAAAATTTAACACTGTTGTAAATTGATACCAATTAACTTCCAGCAAATATACACAGTAAAAAAAAATTCTCTTAATGGAAAACAGTCCAAAACTCATCGGCATGTCCTTTTTTTTGTCTTCCAATCAGCTGCTCTCTAAAATGAAAACTAAACTACATTCGGTAAGCCATTTCATTGGGTGTTTATAAGCTCACAATGTTCATTTATATCCTTTGTCAGTCTACAGTTACTCATCAAATCCCTTAAGAACAATGAGCAAGACTTTTGCCATATTAAAACAAACAGAAGTTTCAAAATCTGACTGTATAATCCGCACAACGACAGTCGAAAGATAACAAAAGAATGAGAGAGCTTATTTTGCAGCAAAATGAATCTTTCCTCCATTTAAAGGGAGATGTCAGCCCTCCACTTTGGCTTTATTAAAAGGCTCTATGCCTTTACTGCCCGCTCCAGGAAGTGCCCCTGGCACAGGTTGACCACAGTTGGCATCCGTCCTCCATCTTATTTCTACAGGTGTGTAGTCTGTGTGCACCGATTTAGAGCACCATGTTTGGAGGCAATGGTACAGACTGTTGAAGACCACAATGTTAGGGAAAGAACTTTGCAGCTGATTGGCTGGGTCTTCAGGTTGGGTCGGGTCTGTGCATTGGATGGAGATCATGGAATGTCTACATTTAATGGATCTACATCTGGCCTCATAAATCAAATCTAGACAAGTCCTGTCAAGAAATAAATGAATAAAATATGGATCTGAATCTGATGGATGTGTTCCGGATTTCTCTGAGCTTCAGAGTGCTACTGAACAGAGACTGCATTAAAGAAAAGCCTCTCTTTGTCACGGTATCAGCGCTATTTGTGGTTAATCAGTCTTGTACATGGTTGCCAGCATATAGGAGGTCTATAGTAGCAGACTTGAAATAAATGCTGTTAATGGAAGGAAAATTAACTTTCACCGAGTTCTCGGGGTGCAGACTAGACCTCTTTAATGTTGAAAACAGACTTTTTTTTAAAAAAAATAATTACCCAGCAGAATCTTAAATAATCAGTTCTGCTTATGGTATTTTCTCAGGAATAGCAGGATATTGTTTAGTCCAGTCTTATTTCCTATTTTCACATCGCTCTCGCTGAGTAAATACAGGACACTTTCCTGTAGATGATTTTGTTTAGTCTTCTTCTGTGTTGAAGGTCTCCTCTTGCTGAGAAGTACCCGAGACACTTTTAAAACAGGCCATGAGTGGATCATGTAGAGTGGTGGATTTCAACTGGTGGATCAAAAAAAGGGGGGGCGGGTATCAGGGACACTGGGGAAAAGCTATGCTTACTGTAAATAATAAAATGCAACTGTCTAGAATAGCTAAATAAATAGACTTATTAACCATTAAAAAGTAGAAAAATCATTGTTTACGCCAAAGGCTGCATGTCTAATCAAACTTGCCTCAAAAAAAACATGACTTAGACTACATGGAATTTGTGTTCACTTATAACGAAGATAAACATGTTTTGTGTCGACCACAGTGTGTTTTGTTGTTATTGTTATTGGCAAAAGAACAAAACCATTGAAATTAAATTTTGTACAACAAACAAGTTTGGATCGCCGTTTGATGTACAATTCTAAATTGGGTCTTGAAACAAAACCAGTTGAGAACCACTGAAGAAGATCCGTGAGGCCACAAGCAATATTATAGGGTTTGCAAAGTTGAAGCCATTAGCTAATGGTCACTGGGCCTCTGAATCACTTCTCAAAAGCATTTAAGTGTAAATTTGTATTCTTTCCCATTTTAATTTTTTTTTTTATTATTATTAAAATCCATTCTTTTTTCCCAAACATGGTACTCTGTAAACTAGAATAACCACATCAATCATCTCATCCTGACTCTTGACTTTCAACACAACCTTCAGGCTTGGGTTCCTCTCAGTTTCAAATCCACTGTTTCATCACTGAATTATTGTGAATATTTAAAAAAAATTCTAAATCAAATTTTATAAAAGATTTTGAGTAGACATTCCATCAACAAAATTTCATATCTGATTATTGTGAATTACTGGATTTAAATCGGAGTGGACCCTGCCTCTGATGTTATAAACTGTACCTTATACCCAAATGACTTCTTTATCTCAGATGCTAACTTCATGTCTCTCAGCAGGGCGAGCCCGGAGCGCAAGGACCACCGGGACCTCCTGGCCCCCCAGGGCCTCCAGGGACTCCTGGCATAACTGGTGTTAGTGGGCCCCCGGTAAGTCACTGAAAATCGTCTGCATCAGTAATTTTTTTTTTTTTTTACAAAACTCATGCTATTTGCTAATTATATTTATTACAGAGCTCTCTGGAATAAATTGTTCTTTTTTGGGATTCTGCAGTCAAATATTCTTGGTATAATGACCTTTACACTGTGTAATTGTCCAAATCATTGTCTCAGGCCATAATATTGCAGTCTCTTATTTTTCACACAAAAAAATCAACTATATTTGTTTATTTACTTATTTAGATAATGTACAACATGTTTTGTTATTGCAAAATAAACCTCTTTGTGTCATGTGTGATAATGACCGCACATTCCTGTTTTGAGCATTTGCTTCATTTTTGGCATAGGGAAAACCCGGAGAACCTGGAAAACCTGGAAAAGACCCAAGGGTGAGTGTTTGAATACATGCGTTGTCATCCTTTCCTTCCTAATACGGATACTTGACCTTAAGCGAAATAAACTCGGAAGTCTGTAATGCTCCAAATGACAATTTAAGCTTCAAACTGAAAGTATGTTTGACTCAGATACTTGACATTATTTGACTGAAAACTGAAAGTGTGTTTCTTTATCTTTCATTTGTAGATGCTTCCAGGGCTAAAGGTAAGCTCGAAAAGCACACCGCTGTCCAGCTGCACTGCAATGATAGTATTTTCCACAGGCGAGTCATAAACAGGCTCACATGAAG